>NC_062518.1:12309680-12314680 GCF_022655615.1 Tachysurus fulvidraco
TCATCAACAAGGCGATTCTGGATGATTTATTTATTTATTTGGTTATATATTTATTTATTTATTGTCATAATCATGTGTAACCTCTAAAGACATATGTGTGAATCTACTGATGTATTGATGTATTAAAAGAAGAAGCATAATTATAGAAACTGATTGCTTCTCTGTTATGAAGTGTAGGGATTGTGTTCAGGGCACCTACAGCCCCCTAGTGGGAGATGGTGGTACTGCAGTGGAAATCGATGTAGTTTATTTTTCTTCTTATTACAAATTCCTTTTTTTTTTTTTTTAAATAAGTTAATTAATTAATAAGTGCAATAAATACATTAAATGTGTGAAGTTAAGTGTAGTGAAAAAATGTAACCCACTTAACCCATGTCCCTCCATAATTCTGTCCATATTATTTCACACTGGTGTTCAATCTCAGGGCCTCCTAACATAAACCTAATGTAAATGTTCTCTTTTTATACAAATTAATCATATATAATTGTAGTAAGTAAGTTATCACATATGAATGTGTGATAAACACTCATATATTTAGATATTTATGTATGTGTGTCACGTTTAATTGTTCTAAACAGCACGAGAAGGAGAAATCAAAGCATATTTGTGCACCACAGGATTAATACATAATTAAATAAATTTGGATAAACATAAAATAATACATTTTTTAACTTAAAAGTGACTGAATAAGTAAGATCAATGTTTGTTAATTGGCAGATTAGAGTTTAATTCCAAGATACTTCAGGTCTTATAAAACATCTGATTTGGATAAAGAGTGTACTTTATTGCCAAAGCAGACAAATTAGACCTATTTTATGTAACAGGTCATTAGTTAGACTTAGTTCAGAACAGACCCACACACACACACACACACACACACACACACACACACACACACACACACACACACACACACACACACACACACACACACACACACAGAGAGAGAGAGAGAGAGAGAGCAGAAGGGGTGCAGTGGAAAGAAAACGTCTTGGCCACTGACTTGTTTTGAGAGAAGATCAAGTGGGTTTCGGGGTTTTAGTGTGAGACTGAGAGAGTGATGGAGTTTAAATGGAAAGAGACACAAATTCTTTTTCAGCTTAGTATTATTCTTAGACTATAGACTTGGGTCTGAATGAGCACGAACTGTAAGGAAAACCTCTCTGTAATGAAAAAAGAAAGAAATCTCATAACCTCAGCTCATATTTGGGGAAAAATAGATTAGACAGGTGGTGTTTTCTATGAGTTCATTTTAGTTTGATTAATGTTTTTGGAGAGTTCACAGAATTTGAGTCCTGCAGCTCACATTACGTTCATCTGTACTTGTGCTGGCGGTGTTTGTACACCAGAGGGCGCTCTGTTACTGTATACACAGAATGATATTGCATGTGTAAGTAGACTGTTAGTGGAAGCAGAATAAAGAAACAGGCCAAAGCAGTAGAAATTTTTCAGACAGAAAGATGTTCACTGGAACAGGAAGAAAGTGAAAGTGTCTCTTCACCTTTTCCTTTATTACTACTATGTGTTTCCACCAGCTCTCACCTAAGTGGACTGAAATGAGGATACATGGATCATTAACTTGATTAAAGGTAGATGGATGCTCACAGACACACAGTATCATTCTCTTAAAATCCTGCTTCTCTTTCCGAAGGTCTTTGCTGCAGCAGTTACAGAAGCTTCAGGCACTTGTAAGTGGCAAAGTGCCTCGCTCCTGTAAGATGGCCTCCACACAGACTGGAACCTGTCTCATGGTATGTTGTTTCTTTCTCTTTTTCTCTTTCCTCAAGTTCTTGTGTCTGTTTTATAAAGTGGGAGGCAAAAGTCACATTGAGTGTGTGTGTGTGCGTGCGTGTGTGCGTGCGTGTGTGCGTGCGTGCGTGCGTGCGTGCGTGCGTGCGTGCATGTGTGTGGGACCGTCTTGAGTACAAAGCAACATACACCAACCAAACAGTTACAAAGAAATGTGAACACGCCCACTGTCATGAGTTCAACAACAATTATTCATACTTTTCTGCATGTTTTAGCTCTATCTATCTATCTATCTATCTATCTATCTATCTATCTATCTATCTATCTATCTATCTATCTATCTATCTATCTATCTATCTATCTATCTATCTGATCTTATTTGATTTTATTCCCTCTATTCAAAATGTACCTAAAACACAAAGTGAATAATCTCTCTCTCTCTCTCTCTCTCTCTCTCTCTCTCTCTCTCTCTCTCTCTCTCTCTCTCTCTCTCTCTCTCTCTCTCTCTCTCTCTCTCTCTCGTGCTCTGCCTCTCTCATTCTCTCTCGCTCTCTTTGTCTCTCTCTCTCTTGTGCTCTCTCTCACTCGCTCTTTCTCTCTCTCTGTCTTTGTCTCTCTCTCTCTCTCTCTCTTTCACTCTCTCTCTCTCTTGTGCTCTCTCGCTCTCTTTGTCTCTCTCTCTCTTGTGCTCTCTCTCACTCGCTCTCTCTCTTTCTCTCTTTCTCTCTCTCTCTGTCTGTGTCTCTCTTTCTCTCTCTCTCTCTCTGTCTGTCTCTCTCTTTCACTCTCTCTGTGTCTCTCTGTCTCTCTCTCACTCTCTCTGTCTTTCGTGCTCTCTTTCTCTCTCTCTCTCTCTCTCTCTCTCTCTCTTACTCTGTCTGTGTCTCTCTCTTTCTTTCACTCTCTCTTGTGCTATCTCTCTTGCTCTTGTGCTCTCTCGCACTCTCTGTCTCTCTCTCACTCTCTCTGTCTTTCATGCTCTCTCTCTCCCTCTCTCATGCTACACTTTCTCTCTCTCTCTCTCTCTCTGTATGTTTCACACAAATATAATTACTCAAGCGTAAGCTTAAGGTCTTTAATTAATCTCTTACACACTAATTCATATAACTATTTATCTCTTATAAGTATATTACTAATGAATACTGAATAAATGAGAATAAACCCAAATGAAAATACCTAAGCTGCTCATCTACTCTATCCCACAGCTGATCTGTGGAATTAGCATGCTAGTGCAGTGTGTAGTGTGTGTCACGTTTATTCTCTGGAGCTTTCAGCAAATTAGGACCTAAAGTCCACTAAGTGTCGAAAGAATCAGTGTCCTGATTGGAGTGCACCAGCCAATCACAGTCATTAATGCTATGGAATAGGGAAGAGCACTCTCCTCTGAGCGTACTCAGCCGTCATGAACAGTTTAAAAAGATACACTGTTTGCCTTCTCGCTTAGCTGTAGTAGGAGTTAAAAGAGTCTACATCCCACAATAACAAAATGGCTTATTAAAGTGGTGTAAACATAGCGAGTGAGTGAGTGAGTGAGTGTGTTAGTGTGTTAGTGTGTTAGTGAGTGTGTGAGTGTGTTAGTGAGTGTGTGTGTGAGTGAGTGTGAGTAAACATGTGAGTGATTGAGTGAGTGTGAGTGAGTTAGTGAATGAGTGAATGTGTGAGTGAGTGATTGAATAAATGTTTGTGTGTGAGTGAGTGTGAGTGAGTGTGAGTGAATGTGTTAGTGAGTGAATGAGTGAGTAAATGTGTGAGTGAGTGCGTGTGAGTGAGTGTAAGTGAACGTGTAAGTGAGTGCGTGAGTGTGAGTAAATGTGTGAGTGAGTGAGTGAGTGAGTGAGTGAGTGAGTGAGTGAGTGAGTGTGAGTGAAAGTGCAAGTGAGTGAGTGTAAGTGAACGTGTAAGTGAGTGCGTGAGTGAACGTGTGAGTAAGCGAGTGTGAGTGAAGGTGTAAATGAGTGCGTGTAAGTGAATGTGTAAGTGAGTGCGTGAGTGAACGTGTGAGTAAGCGAGTGTGAGTGAAGGTGTAAATGAGTGCGTGTAAGTGAACATGTGAGTGAGTGTGAGTGAAGGTGTAAGTGAGTGAGTGTAAGTGAACGTGTAAGTGAGTGCGTGAGTGTGAGTGAATGTGTGAGTGAGTGAGTGTGAGTGAAGGTGTAAGTGAGTGCGTGAGTGAACGTGTGAGTGAGTGAGTGAGTGAGTGAGTGAGTGTGAGTGAATGTGTAAGTGAGTGCGTGAGTGAACGTGTGAGTGAGTGAGTGAGTGTGAGTGAAGGTGTAAGTGAGTGCGTGAGTGAACGTGTGAGTGAGTGAGTGAGTGAGTGTGAATGTGTAAGTGAGTGCGTGAGTGAACGTGTGAGTGAGTGAGTGAGTGAGTGAGTGTGAGTGAATGTGTAAGTGAGTGCGTGAGTGAACGTGTGAGTGAGTGAGTGAGTGAGTGTGAGTGAAGGTGTAAGTGAGTGCGTGAGTGAACGTGTGAGTGAGTGAGTGTGAGTGAAGGTGTAAGTGAGTGAGTGTAAGTGAACGTGTGAGTGAGTGAGTGTGAGTGAAGGTGTAAGTGAGTGAGTGTAAGTGAACGTGTAAGTGAGTGAGTGTAAGTGAACGTGTAAGTGAGTGCGTGAGTGAACGTGTGAGTGAGTGAGTGTGAGTGAAGGTGTAAGTGAGTGAGTGTAAGTGAACGTGTGAGTGAGTGCGTGAGTGAACGTGTGAGTGAGTGAGTGTGAGTGAACGTGTGAGTGAGTGAGTGTGAGTGAAGGTGTAAGTGAGTGAGTGTAAGTGAACGTGTGAGTGAGTGCGTGAGTGAACGTGTGAGTGAGTGAGTGTGAGTGAACGTGTGAGTGAGTGAGTGTGAGTGAAGGTGTGAGTGAGTGAGTGTGAGTGAATGTGTAAGTGAGTGAGTGTAAGTGAACGTGTGAGTGAGTGCGTGAGTGAACGTGTGAGTGAGTGAGTGTGAGTGAACGTGTGAGTGAGTGAGTGTGAGTGAAGGTGTGAGTGAGTGAGTGTGAGTGAAGGTGTAAGTGAGTGAGTGTAAGTGAACGTGTGAGTGAGTGCGTGAGTGAACGTGTGAGTGAGTGAGTGTGAGTGAAGGTGTAAGTGAGTGAGTGTAAGTGAACGTGTGAGTGAGTGCGTGAGTGAACGTGTGAGTGAGTGAGTGTGAGTGAACGTGTGAGTGAGTGAGTGTGAGTGAAGGTGTGAGTGAGTGAGTGTGAGTGAAGGTGTAAGTGAGTGAGTGTAAGTGAACGTGTGAGTGAGTGC
>NC_062518.1:13349680-13447180 GCF_022655615.1 Tachysurus fulvidraco
TTCTGTCTTTCACTTCATATGCTGTGCACTGCAGAAAGAAGCAGGACTAGTTAAAGCAGAAATGAGTTGGCCAGATCACTAGAGACAGATTTCATCTTTAGGGATTTTCAGAAAAATAAAATCTTCATATCATATTGCTAAACGCATGTAGGTATGTTTAAAAGAAATGCATTGTGGAACACATTTTGATGTAGTTCTTAATATCTAAATCCCACTGCTGCGTTACACACGTCAGCAGACACATGATCAGATTGACAGTGTAATTATTTTACTAGTTAGCTTAATTAATCTTACATTAGAAAAGAATAAAAAAACGAAGGTGGGAGGAAGGCAAAAATAATGCGAAGAGTTTGGTAAGAAATTAAGACAAAATGGCATAATAGGTTCTGTATTCAGTAGTCTAGCTGTGTAACATGGCATATTGGTCATTTGTTGTGTCCTTTCTAATTTAATTCAATTACTATTTTGAATTTCATCATTGAAATTGGCTGCCCTTTCATATGTAAAGTGTCATAAAGGCGGTGTGACATTGAAAATCATCATTTTGACACATAACTACACTAACATTACTTCCATTCAGGACTCATTAGTCAGCTTAATTAGTCTTAATTAGTCTTACATTAGAACAAAACAAGCTTTCTGTATAGCCAAAATCTGCTGACATTTTTGTTATGTCCAAACACGATTCTCTACATGAGCATGAGGCTCATTTACCTCAGTCTGTATTATAATGCTAAAAAATTCTTACCTTGCATTAGTAACCACTTTTGTTCACTTGCTCTGTGAACTCCAAAATAAATGTATGATTTTTCCACCCCATAGTGTGTGTGTGTGTGTGTGTGTGTGTGTGTGTGTGTGTGTGTGGTCTTTCTCTTGGTGAAAAAATTGTAAAGCTCCAGCCCACATAAAAATCAATATTTAATGTCAACATTTTATAATGATTTTTATGGGGTTTTTTTGGTTGCTGAATATCTTGCTATTGTTCAAGAGGCATTATGGGTTCCTTAGTGATGACTCATTCTTCTGAATGCAGAATTTTTACTGTCTCAAGTGGGGTGATACTGTAGCAATCACAACATTATTATATGTCTTACAGTTAACTCATTTAATCCTTCATCACTGTGCAATCCAGTCATCCCTATGCTACAGCAGCCAGGTTGAAGGTATTAATATCACATCTCATAACCATAAACAACAGTTAAATAGTTCAGAAATGTAACTTCCATTTGTGTCCATTTCTCTTGGCTGAGAACACATGCCACCACTTCCTGCAAGTTCCACACATGTCCATCAAACCCTGCCCTAAATTTTTCCTTGCTGTGTTTTAACTTATTTTTTTAACGTATAATTGTGTATGTCATAGAGGTATACATAAGACTGAGAAAGATGACTGCAGGAAAGATACAGGCAAAGTGAAAAGAAAAAAGAAGGTGAAAGGAAGGCAAAAATATCACTACCATTTAGGACTCACTCTTCTTGAAAACTGGTTATTTTTACTAAGGCCTAAATGCTGTCTGATTTCTTACATTTATATGGCACAACTCTTCAATACAAATAGGCCTCTGAATCTACTGAATTACTAAAATGACTGACTAATATAATATGCCTGGGTGCAAGACGATTGCATGTTCACGGTATTATTAATAATGAACAGGGAGATTCAGAAGACTAGCGATCATATATACTGTATTCGATAAAAACTTGCTTCATGATGGTGTGATGATCAGTGCTGTATCTACAGCTTACTGCTCATTTAGACTTCAACTAGGCAGCTTAATACAGATCAAACACAGATCACATATGACCTTTTCAGAATCACATGGTGAAAAGAAAGGAATTTGGAAGAATGATGAAACTGAAGGAAATCACCTCACCATTAAGCAACTTGAGGAAAAAAAATAAAGACTTGAATACCATGTATGTGCAATGTGAAGAGAAAACTGATGTGTAACATCAGACTCTTTTTAAGTACAACATTAAGATCACCATAACTGCTAACCGCATTATAGAACAGTTTTTAGGCTAGTGAATTAGGTTTTCAGACAACCAAGATATTGGACTGGGACATTGGATTAGATTTTAAACACGCCTGGTGGACTTGCAAATGATTTTTTTGTTTTGTTGTACCCTGCTGAAAGATTCAATATATAACAAATAAATACAACTCATTTGAGGCTATGAAACACATCAGGTAGTTGATGTGCCAGTACATACATAAAGCACATACTATAATTAACAGAATCATAAAATAACAAATTTAATCAAATACCACACTTTATTGCCAAATAGAGCCAAAGAGTAAGTTATTATAGGCTCTAAAGTAAATATCCAGAAAAGCACAAAAAAGAGAGAAAAATAGTTCTAGTGATTATATCAGCCTACTGCCTGGTTCTACCACTAAAATATTGACAGGAAAAGTTTTATGTAAATGTCAGGTTATCTGCATTAAAGGCCACAAAAATACCAAAAACTTATGCTATTTTGTATAAGCGTTAAGGATCTGTTGGGGTAGCGATGATATGAGACGAACAGGCCGTAGAAAAGACTTTGTAGAATTAAGAGGCAGGCAGACTGGCTCAGGGGGTTAGCGGAAGAGAGAGAGAGAGAGAGAGAGAGAGAGAGAGAGAGAGAGAGAGAGAGAGAGAGAGAGAGAGACCTTGTATGCTGCTCTTTCAAAGCTGAATGAGTAAATGATGAAAACGAGCATGAGAGGAGGATATACAGGAATGGAGAAGGAATGGAGAAAGAGGGATTAGTGTAAAGCCAAGATTTTCAAACTGGGGTACATGAAGCATTGCCGGGGTGGGGGAGGGGTGATGGCTGGAAGGTTGTGGGTAATATTCATCATTGTAAGCTCGTTTGTCTACTCACTCCAAACCCAAAAACAAACAACATAGAAAAAAATAAAATTCAGTCTAAAGAAAATGTATTCTGTGGATGGAGCAGTAAGGTACGGTATACAGTAAGACTCTCTATGGCTCCTACCCAAAGTATCCAAAATATTAATAAGTGCATTTAAACAATGCATTTAATATTGATAGTCTTTCACCAGTTAAAAGTATCTCTGGCTGCAAAAAGTTTGAGAATCCCTTGTATAGATGAGAGGGCTATATATCATGTTCTTTATGGAACGAGAAAGGGAGTGTTTAAAATGAGGAAGGGAGAGACAAGCATACTTGTTGTGAGAATTATAGCCGGCACAATGTGCTTCAGTGGAAGAGTTCTTAAGCATGATGGATGGCCATGTGATCCACTACATTACATTTATTTGTCATTCACTCAGGCACTCATTTTCATAAACATTTTAAAGATGGAGGTCTTAGAGTGTGGATGGCGGCAGACGGGCTGCTCTGCAATGCCACAAATGCTTCCACAGCATTCAAACCATACTTTTCCTATGCTCACTCAGTACTGTACCTTTCTTTTAATACAGAATGGAATCCTGTGTAGTTTTCTTCCCTAGTCTCCTTGAATATCACTTTTTTCTTTCTTTGTCTTTCTCGTCCTATACCTTTTATCCTATACATTTTATCTGCCTATACTCTGTAGATCTGTGAGACTGTACTCAGAGACTGTACCCTTATATATACTGTATATATTTTTTCCTTCACCATTCTCATCCTTAACACTAATACCTTAATGGTAACACTTTGCAGCAGTATTAAGTTTGTTAAATACTAGTGGTGCAGTCACATGAACTATGGAATTGAAAAATTAGAATAGAAAATTCTTCACTGGTAGTTGGAGTTACTCCATCTTAATTTGAAGGAAATAGTCCCAATAAAAAGTGGGTGAAAACTTTTTATAAAATGATATGTGATTACTGTTGTGTACGTTTTCCATCATATTCAGATGTGCATGGGTGGTTGTGTGTGTGTGTGTGTGTGTGGGGGGGGGGTTCCATTTGTAATTACAGTATACCAATTGTGTGGAATTCCAAAAATAAGTTCTGATTTAACCAGCTGCCATTAGTATTCACATTTACTTCATGGAGTATACAAATTCAAGTCAGGCAAGGAGGCCATTACTGTCAATTCGACCATATGTTGCTGATGCAGTACACAGTGAAATGAAACAATGTTCCTCCAGGTGGTACCCTGGTGCTGCACTTAATGTATCATGTGATCTGGGCTTTTAGGAGTACAATCAACCAAGAAGCCAAGGGTAGCTGAAGGAGCTGTAGAGATCCATAGCTCAGATAAGAGCTCACAATGATGTTTATACTGTATGATGGTTACAGTGCTGTTTACACTCATAGCTGGACACTCCACAAAGCTGAGTGGTGAGTATCATGAAATCCTGTTTGGTCTTGGTGACTCAGTGAAAATGTAGAAGAAGATTCTCTTTTCTGAGAATGAGACCAAAATTGATATTTTGACCATGCCTCAAAATGCTACAATTTTTAGATGTGTTAACATGTTACACTTCTTACTAAATACTGTTCCTGTGAAAACCATCTCTATAGTAAATCTGAGCATCTGCCTTCCAGACCTTTTCTCTGTTTTTTTGTGGATGGCCTACATAATTAGAGTCATGCTTGTGTTTTATTAAAATGCTTGATTTAATGGTACACTGTGGAATAATTTATTTGAACTAAACCCTGATTGATACTGTTTCAGATTTTTGTCCTGAAGTCAGGTACAGTACAGGAGTTCATATAATACTTGCACACAGGCAAACTCAACTAATGAACTAATTAACTGGTTGCACCAGAACTGAATTTACACCATCCACACCAGCATGAATTGTGCCCATGGTCTTAGTGAAGCTGCATCAAAGTCAATGCAATACAAAGTAGAAGTAACAGGCATCAGCACAGTACTAACTAAAACATCCATCATACAGCAGCACAATGACTGAAACTTGCTTTTTATTACCTGGTATACTTTGCAAATCCAAACTTTTCCCTTTTTAAATCATTAACACGTGAGTGTATAAGGGAAAATGTGAGGCATTTTAGTACATTAGAAATTGAATTATGTTTAATACAAATGAAATAAGGTTTAAAAAAAATATAGTATTACCAATCAGAAATCTTTTCCAGCCTCTTCGTTCTCTCACAATTCAATGTCAATACAAAGAAATGAATTAAGTACAAAATGAAGAGCCAAGCACTTGTGATTGTGTGGACACTGTCAGCCTGGAGAGGTTAAATTTACTTAATAAATGAGGAAACCAGTTTCTTTAAAAATATCAAGTAATGAGTAATGAAAACTTATATTTGAAGTTAAATAGACCATATGCTAAGTTGATTTAAATGAAAGTACCTGAGCTATCAATTCCTTTGTCCAATTATTCCACTTAGATTCATACATTGAGTTTTAATTTTTATTTAGTTTTATATTTTATAATCATTTAACTACAAAATTTAAAACAAGGGGAAAAACAAAGTTACGTATTTTTTGCTTTAATTTCAATTTAGAGGTTTTCACTTAGAAAAATAAAATTAAAATTTAGTTACAAAAAAAAATCTTTTAAATTTACAATAAGGAACTGGCAGTTGTGCTTTACTCATTCATCACAATAAGCATTATACAATATACAGAATATAATATAATATAATATAATATAATATAATATAATATAATATAATATAATATAATATAATATAATGCTCACAAAATTTATAATGAAACCTTTAGAGTTCTTTCTCATATGGGGAAAAATATTTTTAGTTTGTAGTGGTAAAAATACAAATTTGGTGCCTGTTAACCACAACTTTTATAACCATTTTTAAAAACACATCATTTATTTCCAGTAGCAAAGTTTATTCATGATCCAAAGAACTCATGTGATAGTCACTTGAAACAGAAGATAAATATCAGGATTTCTCCCTCATGCCTATCACTGCAAGCACGTGCTCTATGAGGCACATTTCTCTGTTTGTCTTGCATATCACGTTTGTCACGGTCATCTTCCTCATGTTTTTAGTTTGTCCAGTGATTAGTTTGTATATTTTGGTTTTTGCCTGGCAGAAAATACTATTTAGTGTTTCTAGGCCTGTCTTTATCACCCCTTTGTTCCATAAGTTTGGATTTCATATAAATACTTTTCTGAAAAACAACTGAAAAATTGGGTCATCAGACAGTTTCTATTTTGATACACAATTAGAGTGCTGGCCACCGTGTAGTTTACCAGACAAGTGAGTATGGTGTTTCTGGTCATATGCTATGTTCTACATTTTAATCTTAGTCAACAAGTCTATGAATGCAACAAACAACAGAAAAGAAGAAAACTTTCCATTTATTAAAAACTATTTGAATAATATGGCTCTAATAACATTTTGATTATCTTTGGTTTAACTAGACTAGTGTATATGACCATATATTTTTACCATACATTTTTTTATTATGAAAAGTTCACTGATATCTGCTTGGATACATTACATTACAGGTACAGTGGATGAGAATATTTTTCAGAATGTTTTTGTTGACCTTCCCAATCAATACAAGACTGAAATATTTAATATTCTTGAACCATCAGCTATAATGCTTGACATCTACAGTATTTGCTGCGATCATTAGTTTTATGGCATTCACCAGAAAAAGAAAGTCCACTGAAAAAAATATATCTTACAATTAGGAAATGTCAGTCTTTAATACCTTAAAAATGTCCTATGACTAGCCATCTGAAAAATTAAGTACAAGCGACTTGGTTAAAAGTTTGCCACTGCTCACAAACAGCCCCATGAGTGGAAAAAGCAACAGGTGAAAATGCCTTTTGCACTAAAACAAACCTTTCTACTTCTCACAAATAGGACCACGAATTCACACAATTCAGATAATCGTCTTTGCCTGACTCTGCAGCAGCTAATCAGTGAGTGGCTTTGTCACAGACATAAAATCCACGAATGTTCCTCCAAATAATACATTTAAATTAATGTATGAAATAATATAATATAAATAATATAATTATAACCCGTTGAAGTTACACACACATTTTAATATTTCTTATATTTAAAATTTAGTTCAATATACTTTAGTTAATTAGTAATGCATTTAAGCTTAAATCATTTGTGTACATTTTAAATTTTACATTAGATTAAAAAAATCCAGCCTTGACAGTGCATTACCTGGATTCTGGTGCATTTCTCTCTTACCCTGATTGACATACTGTATCTACAGTCACATTTAAATTTATGGCAGATGCCCTTATCTAGAGTGATTTGTAAAGTTTGTAACTGCTTGTTTAAGAACTTCAGGGAGTTCCATTTTTAGACATAATTTGAATCTGTCCCAAAGTTAAAACTTAATAGTTGAAGAAACATATTTCCATGTCTGTTTAGGATTACTGTATACTGACACTGTCACAACCAGGATAGAAGGAGACAGACCCGTATGCAGGATAGCTTCAAATGAATGGGGTTTAATAAATAATGAAGACAAAGACAGAAAAAGACGATAACTAAAGCAATACAGATGACATCACTTAACAATGACTAGACATAACGAAGGGTAAACGTAACTAATGATTCCGCGCTGCCATCGGCAACGCGGCTCACTTAATATAAAAACACAATGATGACACAATATGGACCAGGTGGAGACAGGGAGGAGCAGACGAAGGCGGGGCAGACATGTGATGAGGAAGATAAACAAAGGCACGTGGCCAAAAGTATATCCTGACAGACACAAAGCCATTTTTTTCTCTTTTTGAGTACATAATATGTATTCCCTGAATTTCAATCACACGATTTTCCATGAGTTGAATATTCTCACAGACTTCATGAATACAGGCTGCAGAGTTTACATTTTTTAAAACCCTGGATGTTAACTACCTAAATTTTTAGCTTGAATATCAAACACAAGAATTTCCATAAGATAAATTTAGAGTCACAATAATCAGGTCCAGGTTCTGATAAAAGTACTTGAACACTGTGTTAATATTTATCACAGTTTCAGCTGCTGAGAGTGAAATATCTTACACTCAGAAATGAGAAAACAAATGAAACAATTTATATTTCATTGACTTTCAATAAAATGGGGATGTTATAAACATTTTATAACTTCATGCCCATAACCCAGATTTTTGTCTTCATTAAATTCTTATTAAATTTATTAAAATCAGATTGGGTACGTCAAATAAAAAAAAACAGTCACTAGTTTTTTTTGTCTTCTTTTCCCAGATGCAGGTTTATATTCTCCCAAATTGAAGCTTTATATTATCCACTCTTTGAACTCGTTTAACACACACACACACACACACACACACACACACACACACACACACACACACACACACACACACACACACACACACACATATAAACACACATACATAAACACACACACACACACACCAATATAGATTTAGGTTTAAATGAAAAGAAAGATGATATTCCAACAAAAAAATGAGTGAAGTAAAATCACTAATATTGGTAATGTAATAAATATAAAGTCAGATCAAGCCTGGACAAGCCTGGACATCCCATATGTTAGCTGTTAGCTTTTATGTGTGTGTGTATGTGTGTGTGTGTGCATGTTGTGTGTGTTTAGTGAGTTAGAAAAAACCTGAATTATAGACATTTGCTTGCAATAGCTTAAAAGTTCAGAAATATTTATAGTGGATCCTTCAGCCTGCTGCACTACACACATCAGCCAAGATGCAACCTGTTTATTATTAGATGTTTTTTTACTAATTAATGTGTGTGGGTGATAGACAACTTTTTTCAGAACCAGGAATAAACAAGTATGCAGAGTCGCTGACAAAGGTCTGTGTAAAGCCATCGATGACTATAGCACAATACGTGCGAGATAATAATACAGTATGAGCCATCAATAACTGCTAGCACAATATGTCACCTCATGCTGATGAAAATTAAATGACTAACCTGACTCAGATGTTATATGTTGCAATATAGTTAGCTACAATGGCCAATGACATTTTATTCAAACACATTGTTCAACATGATCATATACTCACTCATTTCCCTTAGTCTGTGTCAATATGCTTAACTAGCATTATTACATTACTAACAGTTACCATGGTTGCAAGATTTTCATCTTATCATTTAGGTTTCCAGGCAACCAGTACATGTGACTGGGCAGAACACTGGAGCTTTTACTTGCTTTGTGGGCTCACAAAGAAATTTAGGATTTGTCCACATCTAAAACTGCATAAATGGATAACATTGTGTAAGTAACGTAAATGACGTTAGGCTGTTTTTGTGTTTGGAAAAGCAAAACATACCATTAAGCAAAGTGCACAAAGAGAATTTTTTTTTTTTTTAACTATTTAAATTATGCACAAAGACATAGCCTTTGTCATCATGCATCAGTGACTACTAATAAGTATATGTAGCCTTAAGCATGGATGCCCCTATAGATGGAATAGCTCTGGGCGTTAAGAACCACGTCTCATGCAATCTGCTGCTCACTAGTGTACTTATATTTAGAACTCATTAGCAGATGAATTGTGCAAATGACAGATCTTTTCAAATGTGTTTTTTATTAATCACACACAGCTCCTCATTTTGGTGGACAGAAAGAAAGAGTAAAATAGAGAAAAGAGAAGAGAGATTCACACTAAGGCACAGGTTCATTAGGATGAGCAGTTTGCTGCTGCAGGTCAGCACTGTGTCACACTTAGAAAATCACGTCTTAGCTCATCTTAATTTGGGGTCAGCAGGTGATTCACCAAGACACTGATGTGATCGCCCTAAACATAATTTCTCTTCCTTGAAGCAAAATTTGGTGTAAAATGCATGAGTTTTTGAAATGTTCATCATTTAAACCTGTTGATTTTGAACTGATCTTTTGGCCTTTGAACTGCATTAATACTGAGTGGCAAGGAGAAAGCTCAGAAGCTTTCAGTTTTTTTTTTAAACTAAGTGAATCCAATACCTGTATAGCAGAGACTTTTTCAGATTTCAGATACCTTTTATTCAACAAGTGAATTTTCACTGCATGTCGTACTCTGTATGTGTACGTGACAAATAAAATTTGAATGAATGCTTGGTCTGTAATGTTTGGAAGGTGAAGGTGGTTTAAAAGAGGCAGTACTGGCATCTATCTTAGATAGCTCAGCGGTACAGGTAAAAATCTACATTGGTAGAAATGTAAGTCGCCCAGGGTTAAGGGTGACGCAGAGATGTCTAAAATGTATGCTGATTGCACTGTATCAAGTGGCATTAAAAGATCCCCGCAATTCCAAATGTGTCTTCAGAACAAATTTGCCATTTGAAAAAAACACAGTAATCAGTAATGTATGGAAGAAACAACCCATTTTTAATGTGTTGTTATTGAAAAATTCTATTACTTTTTTTCTAGTGTTTTTAATAATGGAAAGTAGCTTTACAGAGGCAGCAGTTTCAAAAGGGAGCACCTCCTCATCTGAACACCGGATAGTGCAATTCAATTATATCACATACATACTGTAGCATGATTCAGGAATTTCCAGAACACAAACCACAAAGTGTTCAATCCTGAATACTTTCTTTAAATTTACAGCTTTAGATCTGACCATTACACAGCCCTGAAACTCAATCATTATATACTAGATAAATGTCACTTCACAGAAAACATCACCATATCATCAGTTAGATGTGTTTCTAATCTTTTTATGAAAAGGGTCTTGCTATCATTAATATGATCCTTGGAGTCACACTACTGTTAAAGCTGTTAGAGAAGAAAATTAATCAGCACCCTTTGATCAATCAGAAGAGAGAATTCAGCAGCATCATGGTATAAATGAGAATAAAGACTGTCTTTTACTCCTCTAATATGAGCATAATAAGAGCGTAGGCAGGGTCTGTACATGCCCTTGTAATGATGTGCCGGTTGTCATTAGTCAGGTAAAAGTGATGAAGGTCATGCGTCTTGCTGACCAGTCTCCTCTCCAGGTGTCCCCTCATGCCCAGTGCAGGTGTCAAGCCTATTCTTGTTTTCACACTAACTCTCTACACTGGCAAAGCCTCACTCCGGAATATTCCAGGTGTCAGATGGTTGCCTGGGCAACAGGAATTAAAATAGAACAGAGAGGGAAGCTCCGTCGTTGCTGTTGCTGTGGTAATGAAGCAAGAAGAGGGTCTGATCTCTCTGATGGTCAGAGATGCTCTATCAGCCTACATTTTTTTTTGTTATTGAATCCGTCCACCAGAGAAAAGCCCATAGGTGGTTTATCCAATTGATGAATCCTTACAAAAACGTAAGAAAGTAGATACGCTGAATTCCACATTGCACATGGTGCATAATGTACAAGGTCTGCTGTGTACAGTAAATTGTGTCATTTTATATAATGGATTATCTCATTCCAATATGGTTGGAGATGGAGTATCATTTTTCCTCATGTATCCATGTCACTTTAAGACCCGCACAAATTTCTCCTGGTCTCCTGTGTTTTCCTTTTCTCTTATTTTTTCTTCCTTCTTTCCTTCCTTCCTCCCTCCCTCCCTCCCCTCCCATCTATATTTCCTCATCTTACGATCTTCCATCAATCTGTTTGTCTTATCTTATCCTTCCTGTCCCCACCCACTCCCTCTAAATCTTCTAAGACTTAGCTGTGCCACCAGATCATCTGCAGTTTTTTTTTTTTGCTCCTTTACACTAATTGCATAGTGTAACATAATTAGCTCAGGAGCACCTCACAGATATTTTCTTCATTTCACATCTTTGGTTGTGTTGGGGTATGCTTTAAGTTATTTCTTATTTCTTGTAAAATATTTGGTTACTGACATATCTAATACTATATCATGTTTGTTAGTACAATTGAAATTGAATAAATGGTTGCACTGGATGTGGATACTTTCTTTATTGCTAACTGTTAATTATCTTACCAAAAGAATCTTCCTATAATGTTTCATATATTGTAGTTGTTTTTGCCCAATTCCCAGATAGTACAATATAGATCATGTCAGCTTTCGTTTCCTAATATGTACATCTAGATGTGTTCAACAACCTGGAATAATTCAGCTTTTAAACTTTTATCAAATATTCAAACATATATTTCTTGTTGTCCAGCTGTGCCTTGTTTATTTCTTCATTTTTTTTAGTAAATGTAATTGCTTAAATTTATTTAAAAGGCTAATTGTTTAAAAAATTAAAATGTCTCGGTTTGAGCCATAACAAGACAGAAACATTGTTAGAACTGTAAAGAAAACCCCCAAAACAACACTCATTCGCCACCAGACAGGGGACCATTCTAAGATTTACAAGCCTGGAATAACATCAGAAATGAAGACAGTTTGGTAATGTCAGTGGCCTCTGGCTAAATGTAGTTATTATACAACGAAATATTAAGTGTTATTTACTTTCATTCACTTGATGGTTACTTTGTTCCAGTACCGTTCATCAAAGGCTAAATGTAATATAAGCAAATAAATCCTGATCCACAGATGATTGTGCAAGTTTCCTTCTGGCAGCAAGGTTAGGGTATGGGTGTTAGTTAATGCCCATCTTAGAAAATATAGTTGAAAAAACCCAGAAAGTTTAAAAATCCAAAAAGTTATTGTAAGTCTAAAATGTCTGTACATATTGCAGCCTTCTCTTAATTTCGATAGAAGAGGAGTGCAGTGTGATTTAACATAGTGTTATTGAACACAGGGGATTTCTGAGCTGTTGATTGCTTCTGTTCATGAGAGACCATCTATTAAATTACATGATATATGGAGTAAAAGAATAAGAGCAAGGGTAGATATGATATGGTTGTAGGTTGGTGACATTGCTATTGTTTTATACTTATACCATGCATACACATACACACTGAGAGAGAGAGAGAGAGAGAGAGAGAGAGAGAGAGAGAGAGAGAGAGAGACAGAGAGAGAGAGACAGAGAGAGAGAGAGAGAGAGAGAGATTATCCCTGCACTGCTGATGTTGGTTTATTTTCGGTGGTGACTTGCTGCAGGGTGCATGGGGATGATGTCCAAATGAGAGCTTTTACAGTCATATAATGAGGCCGGCTCAGTGGATTCAGTCTCACTCTTGTCATTTTCATCTCTCTGCACTTGTTTTTACCCCCCCCCCCCCTTCTTTTTTTTCTTTGTCACACACTGAAATATGAATAAATTTAGGCTTCTTTATGTTTAATATAGCCAGCTGTACATAACACTGCTTATATGAATGAGAAATCTACCATGATGGCCATTTGGCCATTGTGTATTATTATTATTTTTATTATTATTATTTCTCTCTCTCTCTCTCTCTCTCTCTCTCTCTCTCTCTCTCTCTCTCTCTCTCTCTCTCTCTCTCTCTCTCTCTTTCTCTCTCTCTCTCTCTCTGAGGGCCTGATGCATATTATAGGAGTTGAAACCAATTCCTCTCTTTCTCTTTAATCCCCTTACTCACTAAAACAAGCTCTTTATCACCATGGCTCAAAGCAAGTCAGCCAACTAATTACCCGGGGAGTTATTTTTTTTTGGCTCTGATGTGCCAGCTAGTGGATGTTGCTTTTAATCCACCAGATGTGCAGAAAGTATTCACGGAAATATGTGAACAATGCTGCTCCTACTACCACTTCTTTTACACACTGTCACAAGGTCACAAATCAATTATAAACTGGCCTCAAATCTCAACTAACATTTTGCATGTCATTTTGTCGCAGGAACTTTAATGATCATTTGGTGGTTTGTCATTTGCTGGTGTGAATGTACAGCCAGGATATCTGTTCCAAATGTTTGAAATACCTGACCACAATATAACTAAGAGATCTAATAGAGGTTGCTTGATAATCATTTAAAAGGTAACTATACACTCTATAGCGTGTTATTTTGGTTATATTTTACAATGATTTAAATTAACTAATATATTACTAAATGATACAATGTTTTATAAGCATTTAATGCTATGTATTTAATTAAAGTACATGTATTGCTGTATTTGGATAAGCGGTAGAAAGTGAGTGAGTGAGTGAGTGAGTGAGTATTGCTGTATATTTTGTAAACGTGATGTTCGCAAGACAAGTTAGTTGCTTTTATCACTCATGCTATAACAGTCTTTGCTCAGGATCCTCTCCTGCATCTTCTCTTGAAATATTGAAATGAAAATCAACAGTGGTTGTGAAAGTGAAAGAATGTTGAATCATTGAATGGCTGAACAGCACACTCGCACACACACATACACACACACAAACACACACACGTGCATGCGAACACACATGCACACACATCTTTTACACAAAGAACTACACAATACCCAGTGGGAATTTGAGTGCTAATGAGTTGTATGTACTTGTGAGCTTCCTCATGACTTGCATCTGGGGATCTCTAATGAGTATGACGTGTCATATAATTAATTCCTGTACTTGCCAAATTAACACTCAATTAGTGTGAGAGCAGTCACAGAGCACACCACAGTGATAAACTGGCATCATGTGTAGGGAAATCACATACTCCTGCATTAACACTCAGCAAGTTGAATGAAAGTTCTCACTTTTCATACAATAGGAGAAAAAGATAATCACAAAGTAATTCAAATCACATGCCTTGATTCACAATAGCTGAAGTGTTGTTTATTTAGACTCCACACTGAAATATAACAGGCTGTCAAACAGTGAAAATTAACTGCTGGAACTTAATCTCTTCATTTAATTGGAGACTTTCTGTGTAAAATTAAATGATAAGTACAAATGAATGAAACCTAAAGCAGTCAGTTTAAAGGTACACAGCAGACAGATATGTGATATTCGATTTTTTTTAGCACTTGCTTTGTAAGCCATTATCAGCATAATTACATGCATACAAATCCTGCACTCTTTTCACAAAAAGAGTTAAAGTGATTAAAATTGATTGTGTGGCCATGTGTTTATGTAAGGAATAACACATAATAGTTAAGAATTCATTGTATGGTGGTGTCAATTTGCCAAATCAGATATCTGGACACCTCATAGCCAGCCATTTGCCAAAGATTACAATGCTCAAATTGTTAATGAATGATAAACATTTTAAGCGATTAGTTAAATTTTTTGATGTAAAATATCTGAAATAAATCTTCTTATTTTAATGAGAAACCACAGAGTAAACATCTCTTTCTTTTCTACAAAGTGCTGACACTCCAGCGTCCATTCATAAATGTTAAATAATTGTGTCCAAAAAAATTACCACATTTTATGATTGTGATTTTTCTTGTTAAACACGACATTTTATTTAGTTGTAGATCATGTAAAATGAAATGAAATCTCTGTGTGACAAACAGTAAAGCGTTAGCATCATTCATGTTACAGCTGGAGCTACAGTCTGAGCCATGCAGTTATCCAAACATGCTGTTACTTTAGTTGTCCTAAAATCCTTCACCCTGAGCTGAGAAGGAAACAGAAGAGCATGTTTTTCACCTCCTAGCCCTCCTTTTTTATGAAATGACATGACATATTCCTATAGAATAGAATTTTTTTCTCTCTCTATCCTTCATTTTTCAGATTTTGTCCATGTATTTCCCAGCAGAAAAAAGTTTCTCACTCCTTATAGCTCAGTTCCTGGCAGATGGTTTTTCATGTGTCCAGCTCTGTGAGCTATGTGCAGTTAATTTGTAGTCTAGAAAGTTCATCATTTCATTGACAAGCAGGACTGCCTTGAAAAGTCCCAATAAAGCAAACCAGCAAAGCACATTTTTCCCTCCCAACTGATCGGCTTGCTGGAGCTCCCTGCAGGGAAAGAGGTCTTTACAGAGGGGAGTAAATCAATGCTTTATTTGGCTTACATGTGTACAACTTTACCTCGTGGGTTTTAGGTGGAAATGCCGGCAATTCGGCTTTCCTGGAAGCTGGCAGGAGGCTAATAAATAACAATGTAACAATACAGTATGTCTGTGTTCCCCAATCTGAGCTTAGCCCATTACCTTTCGCAAAAAAAACAACAACTGTACTTATCACTAGTGTGACTGTAATAGTTTATTTATTAAAAACCAAAACAGTTTGCAAATGGCAGTTAAATAATAACACTGAACAATGCTAGTCATTTGTGGCAAAATCCTATTTTTTCCATATAAGAATTTCTTCTTAGCAATCTCTAACTAGTTACTCTGATCAAAATGACTAGACATCCGAACAGAATTTGAAAATATTTATTTTGTGTATGAAATACCTGTATAAGTATTTTCAGATCTGATGGTAACATGTTTTCAGCATGGCTGGTAATGTAACAAAATTCCCCAAAAATATAATTAAGTTACAATTTCTCCAGTATCTGCCCAGGTTACCAACCCTAGCTGGGGTCATGTAATGTAGCACAGATTGTTAAGTATATAAACTATCTCTTTGTGTCCCGTACTCCCTTTTCATAATCTTTCTACTCCATGGTTCCTCCCAGAACACTGTACACTGGTCTTCTTTGTGTCATGCTCCTGTCAGCAATGAGAAATGGGAGCGAATTGAGTTACATGTATTGCCTGGCACTTAGGGGTTGTAAGGCCATCAGGGTGATGGAGCCAGCAAGCAGCAAATTCCATCAGATTCCCTTCTCTAACCACTCCATTCAGAGTTAAAAAATAAAATAAAAAATGTGGCCAAGCTTTGTGTGATTAATAATACTGTGTTGGGATCATTGTTACCACAACTATAACAAATGATATACACATCACTGAATATTTACAGTACCAATTGTATATGCCCTGTATACCTCACTGTTCAATGCATATTATAAGAAGGTGAAGTGACTGTATGCGTAGTGCTACTATTTCAGCCAATATGTAATACTGTATGTAGCATATGCAAAAAAAATAATTCTTATATCTTAGAAAAAGCAGCTGTCAGATGAGTTGCATCCACTGTTTTTTCATGTCTTTTTCACAACCCTGGCATGCTGTAATTAGCACTTTCTCACCCCCTTTGCCATGAAATAAATACTGACTAATTTGTGAAGCTTTAAATTTTCACACAATTTCCAGTCTTTCACTAATATTTTTTTGCTTTCAATCATATCAGACCGCCAAACTACCTTTGCATGCATCCTTACAGAATACCAATAGCAAAATTGACAACTCATACCTGTAACCTTGACTGCATGCAAGTGACCTTGGAAATGTCTTAATCACTTCACACAAAGGTTTAACACACAACGTATAGAATTACAATTCATTGTTTCTTGTAGCATCACGTAGCAATCAGAGCAATGTGAAGGCAAAGTAACTAATTTCATTGTGAATGATCAAGGTTTCCCAAAATCCAGACAGTACAGACAGCTATTAGTTTAACCAGGTTAACCCATTAATAAGGGATAATGGCATCTGCCAAATACTGTAAATGTTGAAAATTGCTTCCTCACACCATGTGCTTTGTGGCCAGTTTGAGTTATTCTCACCCTCACTAGAGAGTGTTTTGTAGAAACAGAACAACTGTAACTGATCCTTTGTAAGGAACACTGTGACTCTGACTTTGACTTGAGACAGTATCAGCTGTACTTCTGAGTGCTATCTGTTATTGGCCACCAGTGTGCTATTAGGACATATCAAAGTTAACCTCAATAGCAACCCAAAGAAGAGAAAGATATATATATATATATATATATATATATATATATATATATATATATATATATATATATATATATATATATATTTTTTTTTTTTTTTCTTTTCTTTTTTTTCTGTGTTTCTACAAATGAGTGAATGACCATCCAGAGAATAGGCGTGAAATAGTAAGGACCTTTTCTATTTACAAGCTGACCAGCCTGACAGTTCTCCACTTAGTTTTGCATGCATAACCTTATTTTATCATCCTCTCTCTTGGATTTTTTGAGGCCGTCTACTAAGATTTCCTTCTCAAGATAATTTATCCCATATTGACACTTTTTCAACTGGTAGGGAACAAACATATTCACAGAACAACTATACCTTTAAAATTGCTAAAATGCAATGAGTTGCCCTGTGGCAATGAGTTACTGTATATGAGCAGCATGCTGAAGGCTTCTTGAAGGAAGGTGTGATTTATTCTCTTGGCCTCTGCGCAGATGCTCATTTCCAGTGGAAATGTTTACAGATTGAGGTGAAGCTATAAGGCAATATGGGTGTTCAGTAGTTTATGCTGTTTTTATTTATGTTCTCCAATTAAGCAATTAGTTCACAGAATGCTTATTGTAACTGTGGGGAAGAATAAAAGGTATGAACTCAGGAATGGACAAATCCACACAAAAAACACATTGACACACAGATACTTACCTTCTCCTGTTCCCTGAGTAATAATTATATATATTATTATGTCCTCCCAATGACCGATTATAAGTCTATAACAATCTAAGAATGAGGGTAATAAACTTTACCTTTCTTGGTCACTGATGTGATACATCTATTCTACCGCTTGTTTGTATTTTTTACTTGGTAAGGTGAATTAATCTTGAACATCTTTAATTTAAAAGCTACTTAAAGGCACAAGATTATTTTTTATGTAAACTGCATTTACATTACCATGTAATAGATATTGTATAAAAGTGCAAAAGATGTATCCCAGTGACAAGACAAGGTACAGTTTAGTATCCTTTTATGGTACAAAATTAAATTTAATAACAGGTAATAACAAATTTAATTCAATATTATTATTATTATTATTATTATTATTATTATTATTATTATTATTATTATTATTATTATTATTATTATTATAAAAATTATCTTTACTCCATATCCCTTTCCCCTACACTATATCCACTAAAAGGTTACACAAATGATTCCAGCTCATCACAGATTGTATTTCCTAGTGCCCTGTGCTGGCATGAGAGACTATTGGTTCATGCCTGGTGGGCACTGCCATTACACACTGACCTGTTTAAACAGCTGGCCAGTTTGAAAGAGTTTTTCTTTGGGGATTAGCACACAATGGCACTGTGAACACTGTCTCTGCCACAGCCAGAGGCCATACACAACCATACTGTATGTATGCTGACAGATTGAACATAGCAGCCTGTCAGACCCTTATCTCATCTGTGTGTGTGTGTGTGTGTGTGTGTGTGTGTGTGTGCAGACTGAAAAAAAGCAATCTGTGTGTGTGTGTGTGTGTGTGTGTGTGTGTGTGTGTGTGTGTGTGTGTGTGTGCAGACTGAAAAAAAGCAATCTGTGTGATTAAGAGTACTAAAGTTTTATATATTAATATGTATAAATTTTTTTTATATATTGTTTCTGTTCCCTTCTTTTTTCTCATTGCCACGAAACTAGCTTTATTAGCCTAAAAAAATCATAAAACATGTAATTTATATATGTTATATCTAAGGTTAGAGCCTGTCTATCTATCTATCTATCTATCTATCTATCTATCTATCTATCTATCTATCTATCTATCTATCTATCTATCTATCTATCTATCTATCTATCTATCTATCTATCTATCTATCTATCTATGCGTGTGTGTTTGTGTGTTTAGCATACATCGCTTCATTGTTACCATGAATAGACTAAGCAGCAATTACAAGCAGGGCATTGTGAACTTGAATACAACAACAACAACAAATATAGATTAAGTGTTATGCAACATGTAAGAGAAATCTATTTCACTTAACAAGCAGGAGCTTCCTGGTGTTTTGTTTTGATTGTTTGCTGTGATGAAATAACATCGACTCTTCAACCACACTTCTGTATTTAGGTGAGGAAAAACTGCAATTAGATTTTTATTTTTTTCTCTTCTTGCCTGCATCGGTAAAAGTTCTGACTGTTTGATATTTCTAAAGCGTTTACACTGAGTAAACAGAAATACGCATATAGCTGAGGCCGTAAAATTTTATTAGTAGTAATTAATAATATGTAAGAAGTTTACTTGTGTTAACTGTCACTTACATTAATATTTATTTTTCTGAAAAGGGTTAAGGGGAGTATTGCAAGCCACTGCATTTCATAATCTATATAAACAATTCAATTTAATTTCCATATAACACCTTTAAGGGTAATTTTGTCAAAAGGTAGTTTTACAGAAATCTGGATGTAGATTTAGATCCCACATTGAACAAGCTAGAGGCTGCTGTGCCCAGAAAATCTCCCTGAGAGAAACCATCAGAAAAAATGGACTCAAACTACCCTTTTCTGCCCCATATTATGGGATTATAAACCATTACAGTACACAAGAGTAGAATTTATTCTTTTTTTTGGTTCTGCACAAAATAATTCATTCAATGTCTTGTGTTATGATAGAAGATATCAGCTTCAGTATTGCAGCAGCTTCTGTATTGCATTCTTCCCAAAAACAGGCTTTTGTGTTTTTCATTATAACTCAATTTGTTGAGGAAAGGAAAATACCATCTGAATCAGTGAATTTTCTTAATTTATGTTAGTTCTTTTTAACCCTAGTAAATGCAGGTTTGTTTGCACAGGACCCATACCTAGACTTCTACTCTGTATAATAATGTTTATACAGAGTTTAAAGCCACAGTCCCCGACCTAGATCTGTCCATCCATATCATAGCGATGGTATTCATTCAGGTATATGTGTGTGGACATTCAGCACTAATTTAATGCTGTGTAATTAAGAAAACATATAACTTCTGTCCGCAATGGGGTGATGAACGTCTGTGCAGCACCCTGAGAATTCTTGCTCCTCTGGCCGTATTTCAGCCTTATGTGTTCAGAATCACATCTATCTGGTATAATCTTCAGCAAATGTTTATAACAAATGAGTTTAATAGACAGTTATTTTCTTTCTACATTAATCATAAGACTTTTTCAGACAACACCATGCATTTAACTTGTCAGAGGTATAATTATTCATTAATATGCTATAAAATTATTTGGCTTATTAGGCCACAGTATTGGTATTATTAATCAAAAAAGCTTTGTGCCATTGGCTGCTGGTTACAACAAAAATTATGTGAACATACTGGTGTGCTAATGGAGTGGTTTAGAGATTGGAATCTCATGGAATTCACTGCTTATTGGTTACAGTACCCCAGATGCCCTGACAGCCCCCTAAATCCTGAGCAGTGTATCAGTTCATTCAATAGCACTTTGGTATCTTAAATTATAGTATATGGAGTGATATACAGTACTGTATAATATCAGTGGCCCTGCCTGCATGCATGTTTTTTATGGTCTGTATATAGTCACAACTCCAGCAGCCGCTCCATGTCCAAGAATCTTTGTTTCCATTATGCTGTATGTGATTCATCAGCCATGTAGCTGGCTTATTAAAAGCATGTTTCTACAGTTCAGAATTGGGACACAGTAAATTATTTCACTTATCAGTCTGCTACAGGAGAATGTGCTGTTAATGATGCACCACTCTTCAGTGCAACAAGCCGATACGGTTGTATAAGGGAAGTGAAGCATGAAAGTGTGTGTGTGTGTGTGTGTGTGTGTGTGTGTGTGTGTGTGTGTGTGTGTGTGTGTGTGTGTGTGTGTGTGTGTGTGTGTGTGTGTGTGTGTGTGTGTGTTTTGCTGTAAGGGATGAAGAGGTGGTGGTGTTTGTGTGTTTAAACAGTGCAGTTTCATACTTATGCTAAAAATTATACTTTGCTGAGAACAACAGATGGTCAGAGAGAGAGTAATCTGTTATCTGTATTTGTAATCTGTTATGAAACATGAATATGGTTATGAATAATACCACCCATCAGTTTATTATTGATTTTAATTCAATTTTAAAGTACACCAGATTTAATGAAAGAAAAAAATACTGTCAAAATATAATGAAAAACTGCAATTGCCTTAATTATCTCTTTTATTTTCTGTCTTTGCTCAAAAAAAGCAGTCGGCTTAGACATGAGAGCGCAGGACATTAATTTCCACACTTCAATCACAAATATTTGCAGCGGCCTAGTTTTAGACACAAGATTATTATTATTATTATTATTATTATTATTAGTAGTAGTAGTAGTAGTAATAATAATAATAATAATAATAATAATAATAATAATAATAATAGTAAATGTATGGCATTTATATAAAGCTTTTCAAACACTCAAGGGTGCTGTACTAGGACATACACACATAAAAAATAAAAAAAATATTTTAAAAACTTTAAAATGGGGAAAAGTCTTTGCAAAAAAAAAAAAGTCACAAATTGATTTGACAGTTCCTTAGTTTACTCAGGATGCCACTCCATTCATTCATTCATTCATTCATTCATTCATTCATTCATTCATTCATATGTACCGAGATCCATTTTATATTATCAATTAAAATGTATTCGCCTATAATCTTATATAAAGCCACTTTCTTTATATCGGGTACTGAGTAAGTGGACTGTACATTAAGCTGAATAGAAGTGTTTCTAAAGCTGTAATCAGCTACTACTGCTCATAAATTACATGGAGTGTCTTTTTGTAGGTGACCCCTTACCATACTACATGAATCTGTTCAGCAGGCAGAAACACGGATGCTGTTTAAACCTGGGTGTGTGTGAACAAAATATTAAAAGTCTTCAAAAAGAAAGTTGTTCTTTAATGCAGTTATTTTATCTTTTCTTACTATAATGCAAAACTATCATAATTAATGGGCAGGCATTCAATTACAACAACCAAGCCGTTCTGTTTGATACCAGCTAAAACTCACTAACATGAAAAACTGGCCTTCAAGAACACAGCATAAGCTTTCACTTTTGCTTGTCTGTTATATTGCAGAGTAGAGTGAAATCTCTTAATTAAAGATTATATCAAGTTTTTGTGCATACAGAAATATAAAAAGCCCAGTCACTAAATGTTCTTTTCCCACAATTTCCTTAACAAGTAAAGTGCCTGGAATAATTTGGTTGAAGTTGGAAAGTTATCTCCAGAAGTCAGAATGACATTTTAAATATTCATCACACCAGGCTGTTAGATTGGGAGACTCCTAATGTATGGCAGTTTTTGTTAGAAAAACAAAATTATTTCTGTTTTTTTTTTTCACTGTTTTAGTCAGAAAACAATGTGCAATTAAAGTAATCATGATTAATTACTGTTCATTCTGAGTTTATACATCTGCTTAATTATAACTCTGAAAAATGTATTCGCTGTGTTAGTGTGTGATGTCATCTAAAGTGACATACTCTGAAGCAGTGAAATTTGTGGCTCTTTTGTTGATTGTATTTATAGGGATTATTATCAGCATTTTGTGGGATTTTACACTAATCAAGTCATGCATATAAAATTAAATAAATTATGCCATAGCATAGATAGGTTAGTGCTGATTGTATATAACAGCAGTTCAGGCAGCAAAACACGGCTACAAATTTGTTACTGTTTCTATAAAAACAATTAATTCAGAGGCTTTTATGGTTAATAAATATGCATAGCAATAAATTAATAAAAATGTCTATGAAAATGTGTGTGAAAACTCACACTCAACATTTTTGGAGAGATTCTTTAGTGTTAGCACTTAGCAATAAGCTGTAGCTATTTGTTTCCAATGCAAGAAAAGCTTTGAGAAGAGAACATTTGTGGATTTACATGACATTCTGTGGTGTTTTCTGTAAGTTTGAGAGAAACGAGTGGCTGGAAAGGGAATGACTGTTTATAACTATCACATAGAGCAAGTGCATGTGGTTCTTCTTCATTAACAAAGACAAAGAATGTCCAGGAACAGAAAAGGGTCAAGATATTAAACATCATTAAATGCATAGCTATGTCTTGGCTAATGCACTCAAAACAAACACAAGGCTACATCATATAACCACACAAATCTTTATGTCTAAATAACAGCATGTCCAAATGTTTTTCATTGCCTACATAATTGAAAATATTTGTCCTTTACACGTAGTTGCAAATGGAAGTTGTCTTAAAATAGACACAATTTCACAAGAACAACTCATTGATGTAACACCAGGCAATTTTCATGTCATCTCCTTTTGCAATCCTTCCTTCACCTCTCTTGAATCCTCTGTGAATGAATACATTTAAGAAAGCTATTTTTTAATTAGCTTTAATTAGCTTTCACTCTGAGTTTTAACTCTCTACATTTGAATATATTGTCTTCTGGTAAAGTAGGTTCCTGGCTTTTGTATACTATCTGCTTAACTCACTTTGTTCTAGAGTAGTGTGATTTGAATTTTGTTCTATATTCTATACCATTGTTGATTTTATAGTGTTGGTCTTTGTTGTTCTCTGAGCTGATTAATCAGGAGTAGTTTCAGTCTCCCTTAAGGTGTGAATTGTGGGCAGGGCTTACCCATTTAAATTGAAGGTTCTCTGGTTTGTAAGTATCTCTCTCTACCTCACATTGTAACATAAGTGTCTAGTACTGTTTTGATATATTCTTCTATACCTTAATTCTCACTTTTGGTTGACTGCAAATATGTGCCTCAAACACATCTCTGTACTCAATTCCTACTGTCGCAGATGCTTTCGTCTACAGAGCAGAGGTCACAATCCCAGTAACCTCATCTACTGTACCCTCCTCTGTTGTGTAAGTCTCAAACAGTGGTGGTAGGTGGGCTCTGGAACTGCCAGTCTGCTGTAAAGAAAGCTGATTTTATCTCCGCTTTAACTTTCCATTACTCCTTTTGATTTTCTTGCGCTAACAGAAACCCGGATATCCACACAGAACACTGCTACACCAGCTGCTTTATCCTCTGCTTATGCTTTCTCTCACTCACCATGAGAAACAGGCAGGGGTGGTGGTACAGGTTTATTGTTGTCAAAAAATGGTGCTTTACACCTCTCCTCTTGTCTCATTTAACCATCCCCTCTTTTGAATTCCATGCCATTTCAGTTACCTCTCCTATCAACCTTGTTATCATTGTTGTTTACCGCCCTCCTGGTCCCCTAGGTGACTTCCTGGAAGAAATGGACACACCACTTAGTGTTTTCCCTTCCAATAGCTCCCCTCTGACGGTGCTTGGTGACTTCAACCTCCCCTCTGACAAGCTTCAATCTTCTTCCCTCCTGACTCTTCTCGAGTCATTTGCCCTGACACTCAACAACTACATACATCCACACACAAAGGAGGCAATGTCCTGGACATGGTTTTCACCCGTCCTTCTCTAGCTACAGACGTGACTGCTACCCCACTGCATGTCTCCGATCATCACCTGGCATCCTTCACCATAACTCTCCCTACCCTACCTAAAACTACCTCTCACCCCCTTGCTCTTACCCGCCGCAACCTTCACTCTGTCTCCCCTTCTTCTGTAGCTTCTGGCACTCTTTCTTCTCTTCCTGATCCTGAGTCTTTTTCCGCACTACCCTTGGACTCAGCCACAGATACTTTCCTTTTATCTCTTTCCTCAGATCAGCCAAACTGTCATCCATCCTTATCCATGACCTTTCAGCAGCGTTTGATACGGTCAACCACAAGACCCTCTTATCCACCCTCAGGAGTCTTGGGATTTGCGGATCATCTTGGGAATGGTTCACTTCCTACCTGGAAGGACACTCATATCAGGTAACATGGAGGGGAGTGACATCTGCTCCACGCAGACTCTCCACTGGCATCCCATAGGGCTCAGTACTTGGTCCTCTTCTTTTCTCCCTGTATACTCACTCTCTTGGTGAAGTTATTTCCTCACATGGGTTCTCTTACCACTGCTATGCTGATGATACACAACTTATTTTCTCTTTCCCACCCTCAGATACCACAGCTTCTGATCGGTTCTCAGCATGTCTGGCAGAAATTTCATCATGGATGACTGCCCATCAGTTAAAGCTCAATCCTAGCAAAACTGAACTGTTGTTCATCCCAGGTGATTCATCCCCAGGTCATGATCTTGCTATATCCTTGCACAACGATCTGATCTCCCCTTCAGCCACAGCTTGCAACCTTGGGGTAACCATGGACAATCAACTGTCCTTTCCTCTCATGTTGCTAATGTGACTCGCTCATGTCGGTTTCTTCTCTGCAACATTAGAAGGATTCGGCCATTTTTGTCCACACAGGCGGCTCAGGTACTTTTGGTACAGGTAATTTTGTCCACTGGCTTCCGGTAGCTGCACGCATCAGATTCAAAACACTCATTTTGCCCTACAAAGCCAAAAATGGATAACCATTTGGATAACTTACCTAAAATCCCTCATCATTCCTCGCACTGCACCCGCACCCTCCGATCTACTAGCACTGCTCGACTGGTTCCACCATCTCTCAGGGTAAGAGGCAAGTATACTACAAGACTCTTCTCTGTTCTGGCACCAAGGTGGTGGAATGAACTTCCCCTAGAGGTCCGGACAGCTGAATCACTGGCTATTTTCAAGTGGCGGTTGAAGACCTACTTATTCAGGAAACACTTCAACTAACACTTCTTTCCCTATCTTTTGCATTAAAAAAACACCACAACCTTTGACACTTTTTCATTGTAACTTTGAACAAATGTTTAAACTCATGGTATCTTAAGTATGTAACCTAGTGCGCCAGTATTAATGTATTCATTGCTAGAGATTTAAGCACTTGTACGTCGCTCTGCATAAGGGCGTCTGCCAAATGCTGTACTGTAAATGTAAATTACACCAGGGGTGGGGGTGGGGGGCAAGACAAAGAAACATTTATACACTGCCGAGGAAGCAGAATATAAGCAACTATGGAAATCAATAAAGTATTTTTTATCTCTCTGTTTCTCAGAGCCACACAAACTGTTCCCTTACATAATGACACAGGACCTATGGAAGGCAAAATATGTTAGCACATTGAGGTTCTGTTTTAGAATGTAAGGATTGGACGTGTTCATTAGTGTGTACTGACAACTAAAACTCAGATACAGTATCACCAAGGCCTTAATCTGATCACACACACTCCTCTCCCTCAAACACTGTGGAATACCATATAACACCTCCCTAGAGACTGTTTCTGTTCCAAGAATGCAAGAATGATGCAGAAAAAAGAAATAAGAGTCAAAGAGATTTCTAAGATTTAATGAAGAGAGCCATAAGGTAATGTGTCTTTAAAGGTAAATCTTCTATCAATTAAATGTTTTTCTTCTGAAAATTTGTGGACCACCTAGAATTTGGGTCACTAAAGGTCTAAAGTGATCCATTATATCAGAGGATGAGGAAAAGACACTTATTGGCCAGCCACTCCTTTTTGATCATGCTATACTTGGTCTCCTTTACCTCCTTTTCCAGCTGATGAACTGCATGGGATGTTGATCTCCCTCTAAGCCACAGGATGCTTTTCTCTTCGGTTTCTAGAAACTGACATGGTATATTCAAAGTGCATTGCCTCTATCTGTTTTCCTGACCTTATAGTCAACTTCTCTGCCACGTTACCTCAAAGGGTTCTTGACACTTTGCAAGTTGCAAGATGGAGGCCATCTTGGTAAGCATAACATTTGCCATGGTTATCAGGGAACACTGAAGATGTGATTGTTAGCAACAGTTCTGCAGTAATAGCTGATTCTTGGCCTGCTCCTGCATGTAGGCTTCAGATTGTAACTGCAGTTTTTTGTGCAGGTCAAGGAGCACTTGGTGTTCTTTTTGGTTGAGGAGGGTGGTGAGGACCTTGACTACTGTATCTCACAGAGTGGGGAGGCTTCCATGGCAGCATAAAGTCCTACTCAAGTCTTGGGTTTCAGCACAACTGTTGAACCCTGGTGTGAGAGTGTGGAGAAAGACTCCAGGTAGAATCTCAGGCTTTCGCTCAGTCAGCTTTTGCTCATTTCATGCTCCTTGGTGTGTGTTTCAAAAACTCTACCACATTTTATCTCCTGTTGGTTATGGGATCGCTGAAAGCACAAAGAGACACATATAAGTAGTCTACCGGTAATAAAACCACAGATTAGTACCATCATGCATTATCTGCTGCTTGACCACACCCCTGAAGGTTATTCATGGAATTTTTAAAACAAACGTCTGCTAGAGGATAGTGTCCCGTGAACCAGTTTCTATCAATCTCCTCCTCATCACATACAACTAATGCTTTGGTCTGAAATTTCTAAGTAACTAAATTATAAGGACATAATGTGACATTTTAAATTAGAACAAGGCAAATGCATTTCTCTTTCTTTCCTTTCCTTCCACACCTAGATAAATGTCAAGAATATACACTAAGTCAAGTACCCTATTCACAACCATCCTCCATTGCCTCAGCATATTTTCTCTGTCATTATAAGTGATTGGTGTTCTATACAGTGGGAAGTGTTATCACCAATTAGCAGACTACTTTCACACACATGAACATCGAACTGACAGTGCACTTGAACAATACAGCTGAGGTACAGCAAATGTTAGAGTGTGTCGTTCAAATCTAAACAGGGTAATCGTGCATTGTGGTGAATGATTCATACATTACAAATAATGAGGTGTGTTTATTACTTCTTTTCTAGCCTTTTCTCAAATGAATATTGCTGTAGTAGTTACATACGTATGTAGGGGACAAACACATTTCTAATTTTGGGTCTTCACTTAGCACATACATCAGATATATTACACACATTTTCAGAAAATCCAGAAAATGCAGTATAAAGACAAATTCAATTTTGCAGTCTGAGTAAATCAGAGAAAATAAAGATTAAAAAAGATTACATGACAAGAAATAGTGCTTACTTACTTAACCTGTAGTCCAAAGATGATCAGGTGGTGGGATATGATGAGGATGTTATAATAGATGTCTTTTAAAAAAAAAAAAGTTTTTCTGTGGATATTAGTCAAAACTATTACACAATACATTTTTATTCAGATAGTGGTTTTAAACCCTTGCTTTAAACATTGGTTTTATAAACTGTTGGATATTCTCCCCATTCAAGTAGACAACACTTTATGCCCTGGCCTTGCAGATAATTTCAACACAGTCTTGGTGCTAAAGACATTTGGTTTCTTTGGCTGGATTCTGCAGATTAACCTGTTGATAAACACTTCCTTGTCCATCCCAGTGCATATTATAATTTCTTTGTGATAGAGCCTAGAGGTGTTGAAAACTGGTGCCTATGCTATATTCATGATGCGAATGTTAGATTGACATATTTTTCCTTCCCTAAAATCTGTTTTTCAGTGAGACCGAAAATTGTATGCTTTTGAGGGTGGGATTATGCCTCTTTGTCTTAATTTAGGAAATATATTTACAAAACTAAACTAAATTCAGCAAAAATAACCTGCCCAGTGACCAGCTGCTAATACAGAGTGATTCTATGCACCAATGACATGGAGAGCAAAACACTTATAACCTGCAGACAAAAAGACTCCTCCTCCCTGATGGCATAGTTTTCCTCACATTTATACTTACTATTACATTATACTTGGAAACATCTAATAAAGTTGATTTGCAAATCTGTTCTTGGTTAATCAAATATTCAAGAATACGATCTAATTCATATTATCTATGCTTAGTGAGGAGAGAATTTCACAGTGTCATTAAAATAGAGAAGCTACCTTTTTTCATTTGCCGTTCTCTATGAAAAAGCTTTAGGTTTGTGAAGGTCTGTGAAGAGAAAACTACATTTGTTGCTAAAAGGAAAAACCATCAAGATGATCAGAGAGTTGTCTACGGGAAAAAAGCAAGTCGATACTCAATTGTAAAAAAATTGTTTAGAATGGTTGTGCAAACATTATCTATTGCCAATATAACATGTCCAAAAAAGAAAGAAACTTGTTCCAAGGAAAATGACATGAGTGCTGTAAGGAAAAACCCCAAAACAAGTCAGTGACAATACCAACAACCTTCACAGGGCAAGGGTGAAGGTGTTACTATCCCCTGTCACCATTGGAGGAAGACTTTGAGAGCAGAAAATAGTCGTCATACCATATATATTACCTTCAGCCTAATTTATAATTTTGGTAGCAAAAAAGTAGTGATCACAAGTAGTGATATTGTGAACATGAAGCTTTTGAAGATAACTGGATTCTATTCAACATTTACCTTTAACAGACTAGTCTATGGGAAAGCATCAGGAAAAAATGTGGTGTGCCCAGTACTGGGCCTTGCACTGGGTTGGGTTCACACTGTTTTTTGGTAAAGTCCCCACCTGTGAGCATACTAGTGTTACATGCATTGCCAGTGGTTCTAGAGTTCAAGATCATTTCAGAGTTGCATTTTTGACCAGGGTCTGGAACCCACAGACTCAGTCTGACACAGGCCTCCGTCTGCCACAGCTTCCTATTAATCTAACATGACAAGTCTACCTCTGGTAGGAGTTGCCAGAGTTTTCCAACCATTAGTGAGGGCAGTAGTAGGAAGCAGGATGTATCCATTCCAGGACCTTTTAAAGAAAACTCTATGGTTTGATTTCTGAATTTTGTGTAACACTAGCATAAAAAACATAGAAGAGGCCTTCATGCCAGTTGTAGGCTTGTGCATCTTGTCTGATAGGTCCATTTGGCTCTGCTTGGGAGAATCTTGTCTGACAAAGAGTCATCTTGGTGGAACTAAAGTGGTTCAATTGTGTCTGGGCAATTGTATCCCAGTTCCACTGGCCATTCATGCTGAAAGGTTGTTGTAAGCAAAGCTAGCTTTTAGTCTGTCCTCTTAAAAACCTTTCATGTAAGATGGAGATAGTTTTCCTAACTTTTCCGACCAGCACATTTTATCTATCTGATTTATACTCCGTTCCCTAAAAGGATCAATGTCTAACAGTGTTTCAGAACAGGCAGCAGGAACCTGAGGGTCAGTAAGGTCACCAGGAATATTGGATTCATCAATGTGAAATGGTTTGGAAAATATTGGACTTTGCAGAGAACCTCTTCGTTATCTCAGAAATACTCTATTAATCAGGCCTCTTTATGATAGAGTGACTAGACTGAAGCCACTTCTGAATAAAAGGCATATGGCAGGCACTTAAAAGGCATTAGGAAAAATATTCTCTGGTCAAGTGACATTAAAAACTCATTGGGCTGAACTCCAGATGCTACATCCAGAAAAAAAAACAGGTAGTGCTCATCAACTGATAAGTATCGAGGTGCCAGCATCATACTATGAGGGTACACATGGAGGTAATGCAATAATACTTATGATGAAAATGTTGAATGTGGTATTTATGTTGGACTAATTAACCAAGTAAAGCACATTACATGTTAGATGAAATCTGTTGAGGTGGTAGTTGTAGCTGATGAGATGAAAGTGGGAGTTTCAGAAGGTCATTTCATTAATTTATTAAACAAATTCAAAATGTAGGCCCATCATTCAGCCTTTTGAAGTCTTTCTGTTTGCTATAAATACAGTCAAGAAGTCAACCATTGGCTTCAAGGCTGCACTCTCTTTGTTTTGAAAGCTTTTGAAGTTGTTTAATTCTGGAGTGTTTTAAAAAAGCTTATGGATATTTAAATAATGAGGCTTTCAATTGGCAGCAGTTGACATGAACTGATAGCTTTCACTTTAATGACTATAATAACCACATGTTTGTATTGATTTGACTATGTGGCAGTGTATCTTTAGCTTTTTAACAGGCTCCTCTGTATCAGAGGTGATTAACACAATATTCCTGTACCTCAGTTCTTTGACTTTCCTCTTTGCTATTGCCCAAAACCAACAGGATCCAATTATATTCAGAAAGATTCTGCTTCTCTCTCCTGCTCATTTTCACCTGACTGGAACAAAAGAGGCTTGCTGGAGTTGCTGGAGCACCCATGTTTAAAAGTGGAGTGCTTTTATATGCCTCAGTGCTAGGCCTGGCTGGGTTCCTGTGATGTTCGAAGCTGTAGGGAGAACATTTCCTTCTTCTTTTTCAGTCTGACATTTGTTAAAGGAACCCCCACAGAGAATAGCTCTTCAACCCCTGATGCTGATTAGTAAGCTCACTAAGCAGCACAGTGTGCTGAGGGGCCTCAGTCAGCAAAACAGACAGACAGACAAAGCAGTGAAGAAAAAGACAAAAAGTGAGTGAGAGAGAGAGAGAGAGAGAGAGAGAGAGAGAGAGAGAGAGAGAGAGAGAGAGAGAGAGAGAGAGAGAGACACATAATATGCAACACACTTTTTATATTGACTAAGGCATAGGAAAATGGAGTGAAGCAGGAAAGAGAAAATTTTTCCACCTAGCCTAGGATTCAAAGCTCATATCATGTTCAGCAGAAATATTCAAACATTATATGAGTCAAACTTGGTAGGATATTTTGCTATGATGCATATATTAACATTTATATAGCTGTGACATTGAATTTACATGACAGATAACAGATCGACTTTTCAAAATATAGAACTGTACACTGCAAAGTATCATACACCTCTGCTAATAATGCAAAAAAAAATATGTAGGAAGATTTGAATAAAATCTATTACAGATACAGTCAAAATGCTTGATTCTGATGTGTCAAGGGTGTACATCAAATTCTACATCAGGATAAGGACAGATTGTGGGTATGCAGAGGTGTTCTCTCACTTTCATTAGTCAGTATTTATGCACTTAAACAGCTCAATTAATTGGCTCACCAAATTTTTAGGATAAATTAATCTTCCATGTACACATACTGTAGTAAAACTTTTCAGCACAGTCACCTAGTGACACATGACACAGAAAATCTGGACTGAGAGAAAAAAAAAAGAATATATGCTGAAATTCTGTAAGTGTGTTTTCTGCCCCAGCTCGTCCCAGCAAATGTTTTTTGGGTTTTGGTTTGTTTACTCATCTGCAAGAACATGGGTGGTATGGGTTCTGAGGGTGAACCAAACCAAATAGCAAAAAAAAAAAAATTCACTCTGATTCAGACAATATGTGAGAAAATACCATCATAAATTAAAGGAGTCTTTATATGTCCCTGGTATATAAAAATGTCTACTCAGTTTAGATTCATTGGCTTTCCTACTGTTTTCACATTTTGCAGTGGCCAGTAATGAACACTAGACCAAATCTGGCCTTTTTCCACATGGAGGAGAGAGAAGTGCCGGTAGTGATAGTTATAGGCAGTCAGCCATGCTCATGAGTGCATGAGGTTAATAAGGAAATACCAGGCGTTTGAAATGAAAACTACACCATCTGGTGTGTAAGAGAGAGAAAGAGAGTACAGTAAGTGAGAGAGAGAAGCAAAAGGATGGTTCTCCTTAAGGGCCACTTCTACAATCTGTCCTCTCTTGGGGCCATTATCATTATAGAAGCCTCTACTCAGAGAGGAAATAATGAAATGCAGGATAAGTATACAGTAAAGGTAAAGAGACAATGTTGAGAGATGAGAAAGCTGTAGAGACAACAGTGGCAGTAGGAACAAAATGAGGGTGGAAAAGTGATCAGAAAAAGAAAGATCTTTGATGTCTGAGGGCACTGACTGGTCCTCGTGTAATCCTCCGCTCCTACTGTTCCTCCACACTTGTGTGTTCTGGAACAGTGTTAGGTCAGATTTAGTCAGCATCCAGCACTGCAGTCTGTGCCCAGTATGAGTCATATCCCACTTTAATGGCTGAGCTGGGCCAAGACCGAGGCTGATTTAAAACCTGTGTGTGTGTGTGTGTGTGTATGTGTGTATGTATGACAGAAGGCAAGGCAGAGAAAGCAGTAGGTCTGTGTACTGTATATAACATTGACTTGCACCAAATCAAAGTATTTTTACTACACTGCTCCATTACTCATGTATGTGATAAATTATGCTTTTGAGATATTGCAAGACAGCATTTGGTAAAAAATGAAATCAATAGACTGTTTGTGTTACACTCATGTTGATGAGTTGACTCAAGAGAACCTTAATGCCAGAGAGAGTGAAGGGGAGAGCCGAGGGCAGCCATGCAAATACCTCAACTGGCAATTCATTAGTTTTCCCCCTTTCCACTGCACTTCTTCCGCAGAATAATGGTCCCGAAAATATGGCAGTCACTACTCTTCTGAGCTGAAATTGGATTTTGGATGAATGATCAGAAGTTTTACATTCATCAGACCCTCACCTTTTAAATCCCAGTTCACTACTGCCTGTGAGTGTTGGAAATAAGGAGGACAGAGTCACTTACCAGCCCCAAAGAAATCTGTAGATTAAATACAGCAAAAGTCCCTCAGGTTTTCACTTCACCTACATTGTAATTTGAAAATGGCATTTAACAGGCAGATGAATTCAGTCACATATAGACATGATCTCGGTGTAACTACCATACATTCACCTTGGTCGATCACTTTAGATCTTATCCAGATACAGAAACAATTTGAAACTTGACTTAACCTCTGTTCTTTGTCTTATTGGTTAACCCAGTGATTTGTAAAGGAAGAAGGTAATGAAGCTCATGTTCTGTGATCAGAACAACCACAGTTCCTTCACCACACCTGTCAATCCCCAGGTGATAACAGTATCAGGGGGACTAGGCTTTCCCAATATTTGGGTCTACAACATTCATTTATTCATTCATTTTCTACCGCTTATCCGAACTACCTCGTGCCTATCTCAGGCGTCATCGGGCATCAAGGCAGGATACACAATGGACGGAGTGCCAACTAAGCCACCATGCCCCCGGGTCTACACATGATTATGTCAATATCTTAATGAGATTACATTCGTTAAGTGCTTTATCCATGTTAGTTACTATAGTAGTAGGGCCTACAATGGACCCAATGGTCGAATAAACCTTAGATAGCGACAGAGAACCATCCATACACTTTTTCAAATAATTATTTACATAATAGGTCATTTTATTTGTTTTGGGAGATGGAAACAGACAAAACCCACACTGGCCATAATAGAACATGCATAATCACCATTTGTGAGCATACCAGGATTGCATACATTATCAGTGGCTCTAGAGTTTGAATCAGGATTGAACCATGGATCCTGGAGCTATGCTATATTATTAGCTATATTATTCAATATTATTCAAACAAATGCTGTTATTCTTCAACTCTTCAACTCACCTCCCATTCGTTTTTGAAGTTTGTGAACAGTCTATATATTAGAAACATTTGAAACACTACATGAGATAGGTCTGAAAATGAATGTAGTGGATGATTGACATACAGTAACCTTCCATCAGCAAAAGTGATGTATGTAATCTGATCACAAGTAGTCACTGGAGATACGTTCAAAATGGCTGGTAGAAAATGTTATATATTTCATCTGTCCACTTGCGATCAGATCACTAGAGACAGACTATAATATCGGGTGTGAACACAGTCAGGTGACATGGGCAGAGTTTTAAACCTACATGTGCTTGCTTTTTGATGGCCACATAACCTCCCATTGTCCAGATGAAATATTTACAGCATCATTGCCATCATATTTTCTGAAATAATAGATAAAAGCTGGTGAATTTATCTGGTTATTATTTATAGTCATTTTTTTTCTACTCTTGTTATGTGGCCTGTAGGTTGATAATAAGAACATGCACGCTGCACAGATGTCTCTCTCTCAGCTCCCTGTGGCTTTTACACACCGCTTGGTGTGTACACTGTCAGAGGCATATTTGAATACAACTATGTTACAAGTGAACCTTTTTATCATGAAAGTGTGGATTTCAAATAAATGTTTTTTTTTTATTTCTGTTGCCTAGTTACCTTTAGGTTGAATTAACTAACAGCAGATGTGCCTTATAATGCAGTTACTTTCTACTGACAGTCTGAAATAACTATCTGCCACAGGACTTAATACTTCAGAGAGAATGAAGATGATGCTCTATTTTCATGAATGACTTTTCGGGAGACAGATTTGACAGACGGGACGATCATTTGTGGTCGGACAACAGCACGCTGGCAAGTCATGATGCATCAGCAGTATGCAGTTGCTGCACTTTAGTCAATTCTGAAGTGAAAAATGCAAAGCACTTTGAAGGGTGACACACCCACCACAGCTAGTCATTCCATACTGGGGTGATGAAAGCTATTCTATTTCAAAGAAGAAAAATGTTTCCAAAAGGAAACAACCAATGGATGCTTTGCTGCTGAGATTCATTGTGCAATTTTTATTCAGAAAGAACTCAGTGACATTGAGCTAAGCTATAAATATAGGTCAGGATTAAGTAAAAACCACAAGTTTTAGAAATAATATATTATATTCCCAGGATAAGATCTGTGACCATGACCAGGACAGGAGCAATTAGTACTGAGGCAAACAAGCTCCTTTGATATATTTTTTAAATCACAAAACAGATATCAGATCATAGCTTGTGTTTTTTTTTGTGTGTGTATTTAACATGTTCTTCTGCATATTTTATCTCCATCAAGTGCGATACAATAAAACCGTTACAGCAGTAGCGGATTACACACCCAGAGCTTTCAGACCAACTCCATCTGCTCAGTGTAGAAAAGCAGGTAGCTGTAGTACGATTTAGGCCGAGTGCAGAGGCATGTAGTTGTAAAATGTTTGGGGAGTTGCAACAGGACAAAACATGGATCAGAACCACTGGAGTGAGGAACTTGAGTGGGTAAAAAATTGGGCTATTATAACAGATGGAAATTCATTTTAATCTGCATTTTATAAACATGAACAGTAAGATAACTTTTTTGTGTACATACCCTTATGGTGCTATCCTGGTTGGATAACATGCGCTATCTACAGCATGGTTGTTAATCCAGGTACCACACAGGAACAGTACGGATGTAACTTTGATGGAGAAGCAAAAAGAACTTCTATAAGTCATTCTGGGTGATGGCATCTGCCAAATGCTCTGAATGTAAATGGAAATGCAAGCGATTTTTCATCTGCCATATCAAAAGCTGTGCTAAGCAGGAATTCTAGCTTTCATATGCAAAGCAAATGGAGTCAGGTGTAGCAGAGAGAGATTTGCTGCTTGCTTTGTCTAAAACCCTTGAAAGCTGCAAACAATTTTTCTGGCATTTAAATGGTCCAATTTAATTGCTGATGCTTTACATGGAAGTCTGTCTAGATTTTAGATTTTAGATACTATGGTCAATCAATTAAATCCTACTATAAGCACACTTCTTTATCATTTGTTTTCATCTTCCTTCCTCTCAAATATCTTTTAGATTCACAGAGTTTTTGCACACTATTTAGTTCATTTGCTATCTGAGCTTTATTGCCAGGGGCAAAGACAACTACAGTTGCAAAAGTGCTTTAAATTTTGAATAGAAAAGTAAATCCAGAACGGTTGAGACAGGCAAAAGATCAGACAAATCAGACAATTAACAAACCAGATAACTGGTCAAAAACCAGTCAAAAAAAAAAACAAAAAAAAAAACAAAACAACAGATACACATGCATGTTAGACATGAAGTGAATTCACAACAGCAAGCAACATGTCCAGAAAATGTCCAGGGTGTGTGGGGACTGAAACCAGGTTCATATCAATCAGCAGCTATTAAGATAAATGGGAACTGTGTGTGTATGTGCGTGTGTGGATGCAATTCCAATGAATAGTTACACACACACAAATATTGTTTTATTGTTTTAATACTAATCAGTTTTCTCTCTTAAGAAATCGCTTCATTAAATCAACACTCAGATTTCAACATTCATACTTCTTTTTTAAAATTGTATTATTTTACTGATAAAGATGATTATTATTAGTGATAGCAGTAGTAGAAGATGTCCTTTGGCTGCTCCCCGTTCTGGGTCACCACAGTGGACCATCTGATATTTATTTGCATATTAGATTTGGCACAAGTTTTACTCCGGATGCCCTTTCTGACACAAGCCTCCCATTTTTATCCAGGCTTAGGACTGGCACTGAGAGTTAACTCCTCTGTGCCCGGGAACTGATCCCTGGCTGTGGCAGTGAGAGCTAGTAGTAGTAGTAAGCAATAATTAAGTTTTTAATACAGTATAACACACACACACACACACACACACACACACACACACACACACACACACACACACACACACAGATATACATAAATGCAATTTTGTTAATGGTGAATAAAGTTTAATAAAGGTTTTTCCTGGCTAAATGAAGTAATCTTTAATCTTCCACATAGCAATGAAGAAATAGAATAAATAAAGGCCTCTCACTCACTGACTTTAAACAGATAAAATTTAAATAGTAAGATGAACCCTGTGCATTTCATTTATAGAAATGTTTGAAATGTGCCAATAACCGACAAACTGATTTTTTTTCTTTTATTTTCCAGTGAGAGATTAAGCTAATTAACCACAAAGACATATTCCCTTAACCTTTTTTAACCAAGGGTAGCAATAATTCTGTTTCTGACTGTATAAGAGAAAAATTAGTTAATAAGATTTTACCCCAACAGCTGTTCCAGCCTCCAGAATGTTTTTTTAATCTCTTCTTTTAATTTTCATTTTGTTCAAAACAAGGTGCCTCTGTTGCCAAACTGTGCTGCTACTGTCTGTTTAGCAGCACATGCAGCCCTAATCATTTTAAGCCCTGCTTGAGTCTGTGCTTCATGTCATCATGAAACAAAATAATCAATGCATATTTCAGAGAGAAGGAGCTAATTAAGATAATGAGATTTTCTCTCTGGAGTGGCGCCTACCATCCAAATTCAGAGGCCTGTGTTTCCAGCTGAAATCTGTAGTGTGTGTGTGTTTTAACTCTGTCTTTTTCTGGATAGTTTATTCCTGTGTCTCTGTTTTGTATTTGTCTTGTACATAAAATCAGCATCATTACAAGCAGATGATAAAATACAATTACGTGAAGGTGAAACGCTGAGATTTTAACACATTTATCAAACAATGCTCATGAAAAAACAAGTGGAGATTCACTGAAACAAAACGTACTTGGCATATGAAAAGAGAAAAGATCCACAGGACTGCAAATACGAAATGGCACAATAGGCAATTCATAATACACTAAAATAGTGAAAAACAATGTAAAGCTCAATGTACATTTTATATTAAAACTCTAGTTGACAATAATGCTGTAGACAGTTGAGTAGCAACGGTAGTGCTTAAGATTGACTACCAGGGTGTCTACCAACAATAAACACATCTTATATTCTACGAGAGAGAGAGAGAGAGAGAGAGAGAGAGAGAGAGAGAGAGAGAGAGAGAGAGAGAGAGAACTGATTCTTCTTTTAGATGCTTTATAATAAACAAGATGCTCAGCTTTTATTCAGGTGTCTACACTTATTATAGCTTTCCTTTTCAAGGTGCTGTAATCAATTCCCAGAGCTTTCTGCTATTATGCAAAAATTATGGATTATATAACAATAAAACAACCCCATTTGTTACTGTCTCTATAACTAATACATGAGCACTGAAAAGCTACACACACCATACTCAAAACTACACATCACCTGCATAGCACAAAAAACAAAAAGAAAAGATTTTAAAAAAAGAAGAGAAAATCCATCTATTGAATTATTTAAAAATGTGATTAATGCAACAAGATCTGGTTTTAAAAGTCATTAACACAGCTTTAAAAAGCTTGGATCAAACTAACACCCTATGCAAATACTAGCAATGATTTTATTTTCTATATTATTAGTAATTTAATGTCAGGTTGAATAAAAAAAAACTCTAACACTGAAATTTAAGAAAAACAAATTGTAAAAATGTACCATTCTTCTCCTGATGATCTTTAGGAAATTCAGATGAGTCAATGGTAGTTACAGCAGCCTGGGACTTTGTGCTGTATCTGCTTAATCAGTGTTATTTATTAGGAACTTTACATTCGTTTGCTTACACATTGACACCTCAATTTTATAATCATCTAAAATACACATTATTATTATTATTATTATTATTATTATTATTATTATTATTATTATTATTATTATTAAGATTTTTGGCCAGTGATTGTTTTCTACACTACATTTTCTCCACATAGATGATAGTAAAATCTATGCACAAATCATGTTTTCGAAAAATGGTCACCTACGGTTGAGTGAATCACATCCGAGTGTGTTTATCTACTTGGGTGAAATTACACCACAGTCCTTCTGCAGTCCTGGCCGTGTTCTCCAGCGTCTCACTAACCACAGGCCCAGTCAATTAGCTGCACCTGTGTCTCATTAGCACTGTGTGTTTTAGCTCTTAGACTCACTCAGCTTTGTGAAGTCATGCTATTGGTTCACTGTGTGTGTGTGTGTGTGTGTGTGTGTGTGTGTGTGTGTGTGTGTGTGTGTGTGTGTGTGTGTGTGTGCGCGCGCGTGCGCGTGTGCGTGAATAATTATAAGCCAAATATTTAGTTTCTTTGTAAAGGAAATGGAAATTTGTCTATCTTAGAATTATGTACCACAGTGAGGTAACATTGCTGTACTTCTTTTAAACAATGCTAGAAGAAACGGGACAAAAATGTCTGGAAAATATAAATCTGTGGTAAGAGAAGCTGAAAGCCAGTAATAGTTGCACAATTCTGGACCAAAGCAGGTTTGAAAATAACACTGCACCAGCAGATGTGAAAACTCTTTTTTCCCCCTATATTACTCTACTGAAATGATTTATAATCCCACTATATAGTGTCACCCGGAAGATTTTATTTATTATTTATTTATTTTGCGTGTGTGTTTCTCTCAAGCTTTTCTCTTCATGTCATCCCAGGGTCTTTTCTTTGGTTAGATCTGCATCAGGATTTTTATTTTGGAACAATGCCTGCTAATGAGGAACACACTGTACAATTAAAACCCAAGAGACAAAAGAGGAAGATTGTTAAACAACTGTAAGTAGAGGCCTTAAAGCTCCAGAGCTCCAACTACACATTTTCAATGATAAACCTGCCATAACATCTTTAGTGTTTATTTGAGATTATAAACTGCCACTATATCAGTCTCTTGTTCACTTTATTAGGTATACCTGTCATACCTGCATTGGTGCATTTAGGTGTCAGTTGCTGTTTCAGAATAGTTCACAACATCTGGTCTGCATCTGCATCTGGTTTGCATTAAAGTCCAGGGCCTGTATTTTTAAAGATTCACAGAATGATCTCAGAGAGCTCCTAATTTAACTTTAACATTTCTAACTTGGAATCTTATCTTAAGAATGATTCAGGACCAATCACAGAGCAACTTTGAACATGGAAAATATAACATCTTTTATCTTAGAGAGGAGGCGGGGCTTATCCTGTTAGTGGGTATGACACATTCTTTTGAAAACTATGATTGGTTGATTGTTCAATTTTAAAAAAGAAGCGCTTTTAAAATCTAGTCTATTATAAACCTTAACTTTGGCTCAATGTTAAGATATGGAATAATATTTCAATTAATGTTTATTATTTTTAACTAATTTATTAAAACATAAAGATGATGATCAACATTACAGGCACAAGAAACGAAGGTTATTGAAAAATGCACCTGAAAATGTGGATGATTTACAACAAATGCAAAACATTTGTATCAAAATTCTAAAACTGGTCAATTTGTCCAGATCACCTCACAAGGGTTAAGGAATAAAACACATCAGTGTGTGATATTATAGTGAAATAATCAATAACAGACTGTCCTAGATGATCTGTTTTGACCTGGAAGTGGAAAGTAATCAAAATGAGCAAAATTCAATAATTAGACCAGAGAATGTAAATAATGAGATAAATAACAAAAAAAAAATAACATAAATGCATGTGATTTGCTGCAACAACAGAGGCTCTATTACACACACTACAGGAGGTAAAAAACAAATAGTCTAAAAAGCTCTAGTCTACACTGAACTAGTTTTTATTTTTTATATATTACTGGATCCACTACTGTGTTGTTGTTTTTTCGCAGCGCTCAGTTTGATCAGCTGAAATACTTTTCTGGGTCTTGTGAAATGATGGGTGTTGAAGAAAACTTTTATCCATTTCAAAGGAGGCATATAAATATTTAAAAATGCTGAGAATAATATAGAAACACTTGTCATGTACAAAGCAGACGATAAATAGCTCTAGTTCATCTTCTTATAAAAGGAATCTAGTTAATTTTGCTCTTTGTACAGAGAATTTGGGCAGACACATTTTCTGCATCATACTGTATCATGAGGAGAGAAAAAAAATGACTCTGAGTGCTTTGGCCTAATTGTCAGCCAAAAGTGTTTCTAATGTATTTATTTAAACCCCAAGCTATAAATTACCAATGTTCTATTATCTATTACAAACACATTGACATAAGATTTTTTTCTACCCATTGTAGAACATGATCTCATATTTTCTCACTGGAATTTGTAACAATTTGCATGACTTAATTTGCAGGGTTAGAGTTCATGTAAAAAATCCACTGTATCATCCTCACTGGTTTGTTTTCATACAAATTTCTCATTAACTTGCACAGGGGCACATTAATCCCACCCGTAAGTGATTATCTGCTAAGTTATAGTGAGGGGTCATAATGACCTAATGTAATTACAGACAGAATTAATAACTACAGAAGCATGTTAAATAAATTAAATCAGTAAATGTTTTAATTCTGCTGTATTTCCTTGCATTTAACTTGCACACTAATGGATGTGGTTGGCACACGGCATATTTGAGCTGGAAATCGACATCACGCAGAGAACAGACATGTTAGCTTGCCAATGCTGAAGATGGCCATCCAGCTCTGAGCCCAGACTGAGGTTGCAGATGGTGCAGAATGAGCAAAGAATCTGTTTTAGAAAGCTCATCGCCAGCATTCTTTCCCATTCCAGAGTGAAATAGCATGACACAGACGTGTCCACTAAAGAGCACCTGAGGCAGATCACAAACATGATAATCTCTATTTATTTTATGACACAGGCTCATGTGAGGTTAAAGAGATGTCCTGTACACTGCTAAGTAATGAAAGAATTCATGAAAACCACAGGGGGATCTAACAAATTGCCCTAAACAGTGCACTAAACTTAAACAAAAAAAAAAACCCTCAGGATTTCTTTAAGAAATTGGGTTTGACTACACAAGTATTCTCAGTCAGATCTAGTTATGCTCATATGTCACACAGAGAAAAGCAATAAAGATGCTATGCAAATTAAAATACATTTTTCACAAGTTCACCTTAAACGGTTTTATGCTTTGTGTTTGCTGTATCGAAAAAGGCAGAACATCCATAGCCATGTTAAGCATGTTAAGTTGCAGAGTCCTTTGTAGAATAAATAGACCTCTGTTTGCAGATTTTTATTATAAACTTCTACAAATGTAAGGGATAATAACCGTCTAATGAACATCCAAAAGGATGATGACCATAGCTTTCTGCATAATGAGCAAAAACACTATGGATGTTAACTCATATTTGTGTGTCCTGTCTCAAACACCACTTAAACCGCTGGGAAATTCTATGAATAAAAGTCGGCCTTAATGAAGCTAAGCTTGTAAGACAGAGTCATTTTATTTTCAGCATAGTAAACACTGTTTGGTTTATAAGACTATTGATTAGCATTCTGTCCTTGACAGCACCAATCAAATCTGATTAACACATAGCAGTGTAACACAGTACAGCCAGGACAGGACTCAGTGTTGTTCTTATCCACAAAACATAATGGCAGACTGTCTCCTCACATAAATTCCAAAAGTACTTGTAATTTGAATTTCCAAGAAAACCAATAAATGTTTTTTTTTCTTACTCCATATAGCAACAAAAACAAACACTAATGAAATGTCAGAAACACTTAAGCAGATTTTTACCATTTACACACTAATTTTAATATATAATATTAATATATGATATAATCTGAATATCCTGGATGGAAAAAAACATTAGTAGCAATATCATACATAAGCTCTGAGCTCACAGACACCCACGATTGTCTAGTGTCTCTGTGATCGATGGGAATGAGAGTATGCCATCCCTCATCCCATCCAGCCATATTTGCTTTCTTGGAACAGGACACCGATAGCTGTGACATTGTCAGGATTTAATAGAACTTCAAATGCTAGAGCAAGCATTTTCTACTGTGTTTCTTTTATTGTTTTTTCCCTACAAGGTATTAATTAATGTATTAATGTAGAAGGACTATCACTGACCCACCTTTAAAGCCAGTCATGCTGGATGATGTTACAGGCAGCATAACATTCCCAAGGCATCTTCAGACTAAGTGTGAATTTGCTCTCGTCTGTGAAGAAAATGGGACACTAGTGGTGGACCTGCCAATTCTGGTGTTCTCTGGCAAATGCCAGTCAAGCTGCACTGTGCTGGGCTATGAGCACAGGTTCCACAGGAGGATCTCAGGCCCTCATACCACCCTCAAGGAGTTTGTTTCTGACAGTTTGTTCTGAAATATTATACCAGTAGCCTGTAGGATGTCATTTTGTATGACTGTGCTCCTCCATTTCTCCTCGCATATAACGGTTCTGCTCCTGGGTTGTTGCCCTTCTACAGCTTTGTCCAGCTCTCCTTGGCTAACGATCCTTGTGTCTCCTCCATGCTCTTAAAACTGTGCTGGGAGACACACCAAACCTCCTTGCAGTGACAAACAAAACAAAATCAGTCAGGAAGAATAAGGAGAAAGCAATTGTCTGTGGCCACCATATGCAAAACCTAAAATAAGTGTGTGTGTGGTATAAAAAGTTTAAACAAAAACCAGCCTTTTCAAATGGAACTTTCCATTATCATTTTGCATTGGTGTTTTTTGTATGTTCTGTTTTGATATTGATGGCCTTATTGAAGAAAATACACTATTTTGATTTCCATTAATTCATCAAATAATGTCAATTTCTGTCTCTAAAATCAGTTCTGCTATAATGATTGTTATAAAATGGTATCTTGACTGGTAATATGTCTTTGGATGTTATGACATTGTTGTAGATTTTGGTCACACAGTTGAGCTAAACAGGAGATTTTTCTGGCCTTGAGAAAATCAACTGAAAGTAAATTGCATTCACAAAATGCAAAATTCCCATGATTCATTGTGCCTTTGGAAGATGACATCTAACCGACAGTGTTATTTGACATATTCACGGTGGACAGATCTGAATGAGAATTGTACTATGAAGTGAATGGAAATGACTTGAAAGATAAATTCTCTCCTGCGCTCGAGCATTATTGTGGAATAGTCCTACAGGAATCATATGCTCAAAACCTCTAGTTCTATTAGTGAGTCAGGTGTCTTTAAAAACACAGACACTGCCCTGGAGCAGGTTTGCTTTGGAGATGGAGCTGATGGAATTGAGTGTGCTAGTAAAATATTGAGCTGATGTTATGTCAGGGTGGTGTTAAGCCAGAGCAAAGCCCAAAATTAGTTTAAGAATCCCATGTGGTAGTCTGCCGTACTGATGTCTGATGCAATGTCAGGCACAATAGACTATTTAAAAGAAATTCCTTTTTTTTAACTCTCTTTCTTTTCCTGTTTTGTGTTACAGTCTACAACAGACCTTTTCTCCTCTTATAAGTGTGGCTTACTGGAACAATTTTGGTACAAAAACACTGGCCAATTAGCCAGCCTAAGGACCAAGTCAGGGTTAAGAATCTCTCTGTCTCTCCTGTTATTTTTTCCGCCCACATAATTACTCTACTTTTTACTCTATTAATAAACCCTTGCCGTGTGAGGATTTTCTGATGAGACTTTGAAGAAGATAAGCAATTAAAGAGAAATGATAAGAAGCTAGCCTAATTCCTGCTCTTTTGTTAGTAACTGACTGGTTAATTGAGGTGGGTGTATTCTAGGAAGAAGAGCTCACAGCCCTCTCTTATAATCACTGGCACTGTGATCACTATGACCTCTTCTGAATCCAAGGCCAAAGTCAATAATATATCAAGATGGCATCCTCCCTCTCTCTGTGAGTCTTGAATAATGAATTCATGGAGGAAATGTTAGAGAATATTTAAGTTCTGAGTAAATGTTGGAGATTTGTATAAATTAGGCTGACCTACTAATACAGCTGCTATCTATCTATCTATCTATCTATCTATCTATCTATCTATCTATCTATCTATCTATCTATCTATCTATCTATCTATCTATCTATCTATCTATCTATCTATCTATCTATCTATCTATCTATCTATCTGTCTGTCTATCTGTCTGTCTTAACATCCAATTCTAATATTATATACTGAAACACATTCAGAATTTTTTCTAGTGTGCTGTTATAGAGGGCACGATGGCTTCTTGGTTAGTGAGTGAGTGAATGAGTGACGTGACAATCGGCTAAGTACGGTGACCCATACTTAGAATTTGTTCTCTGCATTTAACCCATCCAAAGTGCATACAACACAGCCGTGAACACACACACACACACACACACACACACACACACACACACACACACACACACACACACACACACACACACACACACACACACACACACACACACACCGTGAACACACACCCGGAGCAATGGGCAGCCATTTATGCTGTGGCGCCCAGGGAGCAGTTGGGGGGGTTCGGTGCCTTGCTCAAGGCACCTCAGTTGTGGCTCAAGACTCGAACCCACAACCTTAGGGTTAAGAGTCAGACTCTCTAAGCACTAGGCCACAACTTCCCTATGTTTGCTTCGCACCTTGATGTTCAAGGGTTTGTTTTCTGTCTCTGCATCTATTTGAACAGAATTTGCATCAGGTTTTCTCATCCAGTCCTAAGCCTTACATTGCAGGCTAATTGGCATCTCTCAATTGCCTTTATTGTGCCCTTTGCTGAGGGTATTGTGTTCTGAGTACACTTGAATAAGCTCCAGGTTTCCTGCAACCCTGTAAAGTATTGGCTTTGGTTGTATATTATTGTTGCTATCCTTAGGCCAGGACTTATATGGTGGATGATTTTTGAAACCATGACAAACTTTCTGTCAAGTCTTTATGAGGTGCATATTATCTACAAATAATTTAATTCAAATTTTATTTGTATATGGCTTTTAACAATGGCCATTATCTCAAAGCAGCTTCATAGAAATACAAAAATTCATAATAAAAAGGTATAAAATAAATGTAGATTTATCTCTAATGAACAAGCCAAAGGGAACAGTGGCGAGGAACAATTTCTTGAGACGATCTGGGTGACACCAGTGTGTGATTAATTCATTTCATTTCATTAACTGTATATAGACAAGTGACGACGTGACGTGACGACGTGACATACGGCTAAGTACGGTGACACATACTCAGAATTCGTTCTCTGCATTTGACCCATCCAAAGTGCACACACACAGCAGTGAACACACACACACCGCGAACACACACCTGGAGCAGTGGGCAGCTTATTTATGCTGTGGTGCCCGGGGAGCAGTTGGGGGGTTCGGTGCCTTGCTCAAGGGCACCTCAGTCGTCACCTGGAACTTTTGAGCAACTTACACATCAGTGTAATTTTTGAATTCATTATACATTTAACATTAATGTAATGTCCTTTAAAATTTTTATATTACAAAAACTGTCACACGGTTTTATAACATACTGTGTGCGAACGTGTCCTACATCTCTGATTAAATGTTGAACATACACTGTGTTTGCAGGAACTCAGCCCTGGTTTATAGGTCTAACTGTAAAGCATAAAAATATCATCATAATATTCAGTTCAACTCAGTTTTATTTGTATCGTGCTTTAAACCATGGATATTTTCAGAAAGTGAAATGCTATAGAAATAGATAGATTCAGGATATAATTTATTGATTTCAAGCAAGTAGGCTGGCGACTGAGGTGATATCAGGAAGAAATCTTGAAAATAGCCAGACTCAAAAGAGAACCCGTCCTCCTCTGATAGACACCGGAGAGTATGATTATAATTAATCTACTTTCTAGAACTGTGTACTATATGGTCAAAAAGTGCAATATCTTAACCAGGAAATCATAACATTTTTAGTCTTTACTGAGTTCATAAAAGTAAATAAAATCCATTTAAAGAGTGCATGCGAGCAAATTAGCTAGCTACACACTTTGAAACTGGAATTCTGTTTCTTTCAGTATCACATTTCATTTGTCCTGTTATATTTTTTGTTATATTATACAGATGCTTTGTCCATTGCCACAATGCAGCAATATGCTTTAATATTAAATCGAGTAGCTTTTGTATACTTTTCTCTGCTGCTACAACCGTGTTTGTAGCTGCCCCAGGAGTTTGATGTAATCATATCATCCTTCCTTTCTTGTAGCAATGCTCATACTCTGAGATTTTTCCGACACTGCCAGAATTTGTCTGTCTTTGTTCACAGTGGCACTAAGCAGGTCATTGGTGAGAATGTCACATTATACATCCTAAGACCAGCACTCTAAACTCATGACCAAAGATAATCTTTAGCAATTGTACAATTGTGTTTGCAACAGCAAAACCGAGCTGAATATTTCACCGTGTAAGACCATGTGTAATCCCGGTTTAACTCTTATCACACCACCCCATCCTCGATAACAGCATGCATCACAGTGTTTTATTCCTTACTTAAATAAAATAACTCATGCAGTTTGTTCATGCAGGTCCTGGCATTTTAGCTAATTACCCATGATGCATAGTTTCTACTGTATCTAGCAAACAGTTGAAATAATAGGCGGGTTTAATGGCATTAGCACGGTGCTGTGTGATGAATTATGAATGTCGTTACAAGTGAGAGGAAACCCTGGGACTCACATACTGTGACAGAGCAAAACAGTGTGCGGAAGAAAGCAAACAAAATCAATGTGGAGAATAATTCCAAGGAGTGTATTAGTTGTTTAAACAGATATTTTATTGTGAGTACTGACAGCGCTGTGATTAAATTATGTTTATGGTTATAAATGACTACATTTTTATTTAACATGAGACAAGATGTTATGTTCAGATGTGTTCTGTTATGTGGTGTGTGGAATTCTGCATGCATTGCTGAGTATTAATGCACACTGGTAAAACTGGAGCATTTCTGATAGAGCTCACTGCATTATAGCAGGTTATAGCATATCTGTTATCTCTCAGTTTTTTCAAGTCCTTGAACTGCCTTTCCATGTAAAGTCTAGAATAAATACAGAACTGTATTATTTAAAGCTGTTGTGCTCCCTTTTTATCTGAATGTTTGAACTACCATGTAAATTGTGAGCTTGGCCTCGAGAACAGTCTCTATTCACAGAGAGAGAGACATTGCATGCTCTCCTCTCTTCTCAGCCGCTATAAATAAGACTAAAGATTCTCCTGGGTTTATATTACAGTGCAATCCTAGTTTGCAGTGGACGTGCACTGCACAGTGTCTGCCCTTAATGCATGTTGGTTTGGTGGCACATCCTTTGCCTTAATCACTGACACTCTGCTTCCCTGAAGGTACTGAGGCCATTAGTCGACTTGAAATGGTTGTCAAGCCATGTATGGAAAAGCCCATTACAAACAGAGAGAAAGAGAGAGGGAAAGCAATGGAAAAGATGGAGATAGACATATTATACCATCCCCATGGTGCTTATTTTACCATGTCTGTATTTTCTTCTCTTCAGTAGTTTAGCCTTTTGGCAATTTTCCTCTTCATAGCTGTTTTACTCTACGTTTTACTCTACGAGTTAAAGTGTTAATATTAATTTTGTGCCTTTTTTTTGCAGCTCCTTTGACTGACAAACCTCCAAAGATCCTCTTTCCTGCTGAAAGCAAAATTAGTATCATGGAGATTCAATTAGGTAAGAACCCTGGGGTTTCTTTAAACACCTTGTTAATGCCAGACTGAAAATCAGGGTCATCCCATGTCTCTGTGTGTTCCTCTGCCTGATACATCATGTATATGATGCACATTCACAATGCTTGTGTGAAGGTGTGTTTGTGTATGAATAACATGTATTACATTATTTTGCATGATTATTTTTCATGTACTTTTTATACTTTGTGAGTGTATAGACTTGCTTGGATTATTGCAGCCACACAAGAATAGCCTTTCAGAGCAGTGACAGGTCAAAGACTTGATTATAATAGGACTGAAAAGCTTCCATTATGGCATCCGCCTTTGAAAATTAATTTGTCGTGGTCAGTGTACATCAGAGAAAGGCATTTGAAGAGTAAATACCTCTGTGAAAGAATAGAGAGGAAAGACCCACATCCTTCTTAGGTGCAATTCAGAAGACTTCCATAGTGACGCAACATGAATTAATGCGGCTGCAGTGTAGATTTCAGCACAGTTGAAAGAACCAAGCGATGACATACAGCCTGAAGGCAAAATATGAGAATCTTCTATGAATGGCAGCTCCCTTTTACACCCCTGCCCTCTGATCCACCAGCAATCTCTTTGCAAAACAAACTCATAAATGAATGAATTGCGTTTCATTTCCACTCCGTTAATATGCATATATGGAGACATTCTCGGGACTGAAACATTTCTTTCAGTTTTCCACATGGTACTGACAAGTGCATGTCAAGATCCCTTCATCTTCTTACCTTCAGGCACGTTTTTTTGACACGTTCAGGCAATGTTTACTATTCATCTTCCAATAATGTATAGAAACATAAATGGTCAGTTAATTAGGCAAATGTACCCAAGACAAAGAGAGAAAGTTAAGAAAGTAAGTACAGTATATATGTGTGTGTGTGTGTGTGTGTGTGTGTGTCTGTGTGTGTGTGTGTGTGTGTGTGTGTCTGTGTGTGTGTGTGTGTTTGTGTGTGTGAGTGAGAGAGAGAGAGAGAGAGAGAGAGAGAGAGAGAGAGAGAGAGAGAGAGAGAGAGAGAGGAGCATAGGTATTAAGATAGAGAGAGGGATGGGCATGGAGATGAATGCAAAATGCTGTTCTGAGTTAATCGACACCTCTTTCTTTCTGTTCTGCGCTTTCCACATTTATTATGATGTTTTTTTTAAAAATTGACAGTCACTTCACAGCTAATCACTGAGTTAAGGCTCTACACTCTAAATGCAAGGCAGTTAATCAGGAGAGCAATGCTGCAGAATAACCAACTGACTTCAGATCCTTATAAATCCCAAGAAATTTTGAAATGGCCATTTTCAAGATAGATACGTTTGAGATTTGGATGAGAAACGTGAAATAAACATGAAGGGTGTTTGCTCTTTGATGACACATTGCGCCTCTGGAGGTCTCTGATCATACCAAGTCTTTTAACATTCTGGTTTCTAGAAATAAATGACACCAGCAAACTATTGTCAATGAATCAGCCAAACCCAATTCCTATGGCAGTGACAAGAACTTGTATACACTGCACCATCACTGTAAGTAGTCGTATCTCAGAATTCTTCTCACCTGCCACTAAGGATTTTGGTGCATTGCCCAGAATGAACCGACACTGTTTGTTGACAGCACTTGCAAATATTCAGCGACAGTGACTTGTTTCAGCGCCTGGTGTCTGCCCCTGAGGCATGCTCAATTTGGGCTGGTCTCAGCTGGGCTTGCCAAAATGATGAATGACAACCCTTCAACCAAGTGTCCCTTGCCCCTGAAGGGCTGTATATCCTCAGCGATCGCCTCAAATGGACTTTATGGCAGCAAATTCTGTATCGGTCAGGCTCTATCGCCTTGCAATAGATCAACTGGAAAGTACCGGAAAGTTTCGTCCGAGTTCTAGCTTGTCACCTTTGTTGATATGTGGGTTATGGCTGAGGCCTACAGAATAAGGCTGTGTTTGGTAGCACTGCACTGGTTTAACCCTGCTGTGGAAGTGAAGCTTGATACCAGGAACTGAATGTCAACAAGCCAGTAGTAGACAAATTTAAGCTGATGAGCAATTTTTCTTTTTATGTTTTCCCCCATAAGAATGATCTAATATACAAAAATACCCCAGTGTATTTTTTTTCACACTGAAAGCAGAGGGCAGTCAATCATTTGATAGAGATCACAATGATGAGTACAGCTTGTGGCATTTGTAATCAACCTTAAAGCAGAACAGGGAACAGAATCCAGTCATTTCAAAGCTCCTTTTGAAGCATGTACAATGTATCACTAAAATCTAAAATAGATAACTTCAAAAGCTTTTTTTTCTAAAATAAAAACCCAATAGTGGCTTGATCATACTTGCCGTTTCTAAGTTGCGGTGGTGAAAGTCGTATATGTGAGGAATGGCATTGAGATTCAGAAACATTTTAGAAATGACATAATGAGAGTTATGTTTTGCCTGAGGTAAAAGTCAGGGCTCTAGGGATGTTTAGAGGGACGTACCGTGGCTCTGACCTCAGCTACCAGACAAGCTTGGATGTAATGAATTTCACTGTAAAGTACAGTATATGTGACAAATAAAGACTTCTTTTCTAATATCACACAGAAATGGGCTTATTGCTGCCCCAACACTGATCTAAGCAAATGTACTGAAAGATCACAGAATAGCTCCTTCAAATTCAGAGGCAACACATCAGAAGCGGTTACTGCTTGTCAGACTCAATGCCTTTTTTGTTTCTCAGCATTCCTAATGAACAGCCACTCACTCATTTGCTCTCAAAGTGCAGAAGAGCTTCACTCACTTATCTGTGAGCTCAGTTTTTGCAGGAGAGTTAGTCAATATACTGTAGTAGACCAGACCAAACTGGATCCCAAAGCCTTTTTTTTTGTGTGTATGTTTGGGGTGTTTGTGCGGGGGTGGGGGTGCAGGCTGCATATGCGTGATCAAGGGTTTTAGTGTTCTGGACATCCAGCAGATGTGAGCATTCTGGTGGAAAAAATAGGCATGCATTGTTTTTAGCAGATAGCACACATCAGCACAAGTGGAGCATTAATGATCAACCCCCCAACCTCTCTCTCTGTCTCTCTCTCTCTCTCGCCCTTTCTTCTTCCTTTTTTCTTTCTTTCTTTCTTTCTTTCTTTCTTTCTTTCTTTCTTTCTTTCTTTCTTTCTTTCTTTCTTTCTTTCTTTCTTTCTTTCCCTTTTGCTGAAAGAAAATGCCATGCAGACACCGAATTTGCCAAATATATGAACAAAATTTTAAGAGATAGAAAAAGAGAGAGAGAGATGTTGCAGTATTTCAGACTTTTGATCTTCAATCAATGAGCCTTTTTATCCAACTGTTATTTTGCCACATCCCTTATGACCACTGCTGTTCTTATCTCACCATGCCGTCTAGACTCGCCCTGTTTGTTCATTCCACTTACTGCTCGGAAAAAAAATAGTTTCCATCTCTTTTCCTTCGCTCTGTCTTTCACTATTCCCCACTCTCTTTTTCCACTTTTTTCTGTCCCACTTGCCTTTTCTGCATCTTTCTCTGATCAGATAGCCCTCTCTGTCTCTCTGCTGTCATTCTGTGCCAGTACCCCAAGCAGCTGCTCTCTACCCTGTGACACCTGACATTCAGCTTCAGCAATGATTTGTGACAAAGTGCACCAGAGGGGTGTGGGAATGATTCTTCATGTTAGTGTCATGGGAGATTCAGAAAAGCAAAGGGAAAAAAAAAAAAAAAAAACCCACCACATTTTCCTACGTGTCCATGCAAGCAACTTTTGTTTTTAATATAAAATAATGTTGAAAATATTTTTTTAATATAATTTTTAATTTGTTTAATTTCAAAGTAAATTTCCTGTTAAGGGTTACCCTGCCTTTTGCCCCAAGTATCCTGGGATAGGTTCCAGGTAAGTGGATAAGTTAGGTAAAGAATGGATGGATGGATTGGATGAATGGATGGATGGATAAATGGATGGATGGATTCAAGAATGTATGGGTGTAATGTGCATTAGGATGGAGATAATCAGTGTAGATATGTTCAAAGTACTTCATAGCACTCCAAGCACAACAAAGTAAAATAGCGAGTGAATGACATTCCACCTGATTCACAATACGAGGAATGCACATTAAATATAATGAAATGAAATTTGATAAATGCTGTGTGACAAACAGATATCTCGTCTATGCTTTATATAACATCTGTATAACTGCTTGCCTAGATCAGGATAAAGCATTTGCTGAGCAGGAATGCTACATGTCAGATCTTAGTAAATGGCAAAGGGACTGTTAGATCTCAGAGATCACTATGACCACTAGTGCTGTAACCTTTGGTTCCTCGGCCTCTGGGAGAAGTTTCAGCCAATCTCTCTCAAGGACATGCTTTTAAAAACAGCACAGTTCACATTGGAGGCCATTGATTTTCTTGTCCTGTCTGATATTTTTCAGGCTGTAATTATAGCAGAAAGGTCCGGTATGGTTTGCCACTTACCCGTGCTTATCCCACACTTTTTTTTACCACATACTTTGGCTTTGAACATGGTCAAGTTCAACTGTAGCTAAATAAAGTTGCTCTCTGTTTCTACTCTTTTCTGTCCTTGTGAAAAATGACAGAATTTGTTTAGCTTTAATATTGTTGCATGGTGATGGCCTGTACAGTGTTACACTGAGAGGCATTGCAGCATCAAAGCTGCAATGTAAAGGGTTCTGGTTTGATCCACAGTTCTGTTTACTGCTTGTGTAGAGCTTTGCATGCTCTCCAGAGAGGTGATCTGGCTGTGTTAAATTGCCTCTAAATATGATGGAGGGTGTGAATGTATGGAAGCTTGCATTGGACTGACACTCCATGCAGCCAGGGTGTATTCCCGTGTTCCTAGCTACAGATCCAGTGCAACCCTGAGCAGGATAAAGTGCTTACTGACAAAGAATGAAATTATAACCATTAGCTTTTTTAGATATATTGTGGACCTGTTTGGAGTATAATATAGATGTGAATTCCCAATGTTTCAATTGAGTCCAGAGCTGCTGCTTGAGTAAATGTCATGTCATTGGAATATGTGGAGCTGCGGCCACTGGGAGCTGTAAGAAAGATCAATATTACATCATTTCTCTCAATTAGGGATGCTTATTGTTTGTTTGAGGCATTGCTGTCCATATTTAGTCCAGCTCCTCAGAGTCTAGGAGGCTATAAAGTAAGAGAGAGAGAGAGAGAGAGAGAGAGAGAGAGAGAGAGAGAGAGAGAGAGAGAGAGAGAGAGAGAGAGAAGAAGAAGGAGGAGGTGGAGGAAGAAGAAGAAGAAGCAGAAGAAGAAGAAGAAGAAGAAGAAGAAGAAGAAGAAGAAGAAGAAGAAGAAGAATTGATCGAGATTCTGAAAGTAAATCTGTGTATCTGTATGATGATTATGATGAGGATGATGGTGATGAAAACCAGAGAATGAAAATAGATGTCATTAAAACTGACAAAAGCCAAAGCCACTGCAATGTGAAAAATATGTTTAGAGTAAAGCCCAGGAAGCAGCACAGCCAAGAAAAGATGACTATCAAAAGAAGAATGATTCTTAAGTAAGTATAAAGTTATGACTATTCCACTCTTAAGGATCATTCTTCTTTAGATAGTCATCTTTTCTGGCTGTGCTGCTTGTGTGGTTCTGCCATCTCTCTTACTGGTGGGCTGCCTGCATTCTCAGGCACCTGCAGCAACATTACCTGTCACTAGACTCAAATGCATTTACTATTTTTTAATTTGTAAATATTTTAAACTTACACTACCAGTCAAAAGTTTTTGGACACTGTGAAATTTTCATGTTTTATTAAAAAAAAAAAAAAAAAGCATAATACCATTACATTCAGTGGATGAAAGTGAAAAAGTGAAAGTGACGTGACGTGACATACGGCTAAGTACGGTGACCCATACTCAGAATTCATTCTCTGCATTTGACACATCCAAAGTGCACACACACAGCAGTGAACACACAAGGGGCAAGTTGTGGCCTAATGGTCAGAGAGTCTGACTCGTAATCCTAAGGTTGTGGGTTCGAGTCTCGGGCCGGCCACGACTGAGGTGCCCTTGAGCAAGGCACGGAACCCCCCAACTGCTCCCCGGGCACCGCAGCATAAATGGCTGCCCACTGCTCCAGGTGTGTGTTCATGGTGTGTGTTCACTGCTGTGTGTGTGCACTTTGGATGGGTTAAATGCAGAGAATGAATTTTGAGTATGGGTCACCGTACTTAGCCGTATGTCACGTCACTTTCTGTCACTTGTCACTTTTGCAGCTAGAACTGCGAAACAATTTCTAGGCATTCTATCAAGTAGTGATTCTAAATATTGTTGTGAAAGTTCACTCCAGAACTACTGAAGAAGTGTCCACAGATGATCAGCACTGGCTGGTTGTCTGGCCTTAACCTTTCTGTCAAGTTCGTCCCATATTATCTTGATAGGGTTAAGGTTGATTGACCGTGGGGGACATATCATCATTCTCAGCTTTCCTTCTTGTTCTTATTTCTTCAAGTAGTGCAAATGTGTGTTTTGGATCATTGTCCTATTGTAGTATGAAGGAGTGACCAATTAGTCTGAAGCCAGATGGCATTGAATACTATGATAACACTCTTTGTTGAGAATTCCAGTCACCCTGAATAGGTCACAAACTCTAGAAACCACAAAACACCCCATACTATAACACTTCTGCCTCCATGCTTGACAGTTGGTGCTACACAGTCTGGTATCATCTTCTCACCAGTAGAAGATGCACATTAAAACGGTTCGTTTAGAACCAAAAATATCAAACTTTGATTCATCAGACCACACAACATTTCTCCAGTCACCAACAATCCATTTTTTTGTTCCTTTGCCCAAAGAAGCCTTTTGACCCTGTTCTACGCTTTCAGCAGGGGTTTTTTGGAAGCTACATGCCCCATCAAGTCAGTTTGCCGAAGTCTCCACTGCACTGACAACTTTGACACTGGCACAGCTTCGGATGCTTTAGGATTATAGACATTATACCTGTATACAATCAATTCAATTGAATCAATGCAATCAATTACAAGCAAATTTAGGCCATCTTTGGAGAAGTTCCAGAAATATGCTCTTCATGTTATTTAATTTCAAATAACAGATCAAACATGTTTTGTTGTGCTGTAGTAAAATATATCACTTATTTTCAGTAGAATATTTGCATTGCAATTTTGTAATATATATGAAAAACATGGGGTGTCCAAAACTGGTAGTGTATATAATTTGACTGGTAGTGTATATAATTGCGTAGCATGTGTCTGTTCTTTAACTAGGAATCTTATCTTAAGAGTGAATCAGGACCAATCACAGACCAACTCTGAACAAGGAATATATAACTTTTTTTATCTTAGAGAGGAGGCAGGGCTTAACCTATTAGTATGTGGCACATTCTTTTGAAGACTGTGATCGGTTGTTCAATAAAAAAGAAATAGGAGCGCTTTTAATATCTGGTCTATTATAAGCCTCACTTTGTCTCTATGTTAAGATATTTGAGTCTATATCGTGTATGGATTACGTTCATAACCGATCATTTTAGAGATGCGCCAAGATCTGTAGGTTATAAATGTAATATATTTATATATTTGATATATATTGCAGATAAGATCATGAAGGGATTATTTTCTGACCATTAATATTACAGATAGCATCTCCAACACAGCACTTCTATAATAATCCCTACATGATCTAATCTGTATTATCTTATTAACTATCTTTATTTAATATTGTATTAATTAATATTCTCGTCTGTTTAAGAAACTCTTAATCCTTTTAAGGTCCTCCTCACTACTCCTAACACTTTTTGACTCCTAACACTTTTATGAGCTCTTTTAAGGGTTAAGATGCTTTATGAATAACTTTTATCTTTACTGGATCTTACTGTTTATTTTTAAGGGGAAATGCACACATTTCTAAGAATTTTATTTTTTTTAGAATTTTATCACTAGGAGAAACTTTTTGTACTAAGGATTTTACAAGCCCTGGAGTCTATGTAGGATATTCTTGACATATTCTTGGTTTCATATGACTGCTGAAGCCATGAACCACAAAGATCTTACAAATCACATACAGTACAGGATCTCTGTGTACCCATGCAGCAGTGAATCATCTCACCTGGATCCTGTAGAAGAGTACCTGCTTTAACTGCTTCTGTAATCATAACAACTGTCCTGTGTTTATCCCAGGACTCATATTCACAGTCTGCTCATGCTGACTATTCTATAATATACTATAGTGTGTCCTGACATGAGACAACTCTCAATGCCACTATGGCCTCTGGATTGCACACTAAGAATAATTTTTTTTGCAAGCATCATGATAAAGATTGTGGATAAATTAGACACATAAATAAACTCAAATTGAACTGTATTAATTGCCATCATGTTGACCTTGATGTCACCTGGCAAGACTATAAAATGTTTCATCATGAATGTCACACTTCTTCCATTTTCCTAGTTTTATCGTATTAAGGAATTGAGGAAGTGAATTATTGTATAAGACAGTGAGTATAGGCCTCTAATCCCTTGAGTTTTATTATACTAATCTTGTTGTTAAATCTTGCAGCATCATATAGAGTGTATGGATGCGCACAGTGTAGGACAGTGACATCTAACATTCAACTATTTTCTTTTTCTGTTATTAAGAATGAAGGAGTCTTCCTGAGAGAAAGAAATGACACTGTAAAGCAGCACAAATCTTCTATTAACACAACCAGTAAACAGTGCATCATTTGTTTTGTCTGTTTTCATCTATCTTATACATTTTAATTTACCTCCTAGTACTTTCTCTATTTAAAGAGCCACTTAGGTGACTTAATGGTTATTTGTTTATATTAGGTCTGGCCTTAAATGATTTAATATATTGATGCCACAATGTCACTTTATCTGTTTTATGTGCATGATGTACAGTACGTAATAGATTTTTTTCACCTGTTCCCACCAAATAATTAACTAGACGCCATGTTTGTCATTATGCGTGACATTAAGAAAAAATATTGTGTTGTGGGTTAAAGGTACTTAATTCCTGACCATGGCATAATAATTTGTGGCCAGAAGATACTTAAGATCCTAATTCACAATGACCTCGTGTCTCCTTCGTGGATCTGCAGTGTTCTATTCTTTGTCACGTTTGTATTTTGTGCTATTTTCTTATCGCCTGAAGCCAAACTACTTTCAAGCTATTTCAGAACTCCGCCCCTTTGGAATCAGAGTCACTAATCATTATCATAATTCACAGTTCATAATTAAGCTTTTAATTAAAGAATTGCCACATTTTGGTATTTTAATTGTAAATAAAGTCCTTAATTAATGTGCATAGTTTATGATCCTGTAGTTTTTTTTGTGTGTTTTTGTAGATCTACAGCGTAACGTTTATACAGCGGTGCTCATGTACTGTAGGATGATTAGGACATACATGCATGATGATAGGAGAGAAGGATTACTCTTATTATGCTGTGAACACTTTACCAGTCCATGTACAAGATTACTTTTCCCCTCTTTAATTCATTTAACACTTTATATATTTGTAAAACAGAATCACGCTCATATAATTTCTTTTAAGGAGAGCTGTTTCACACAAACTAATTAGAACTTCACCATATTTGCCTTTTTTACTAGCATTTTTAAAAGCTTTTAATGTCAATATGTAATTATTAAGCTTTTTTTCACAGTCGTTCTTACGTTATCCATTAAGATTTAAGCCCTGAGCTCTAAGATCTGATCGTTAAACTCTATTACATAAAGAGCTATTTGGGAAATGGATTTAGTGTGAACGAGTGAGAGCTCAGAGACATGGGAAAATAGTTTAGAGATAATTTTATTCCCTAGTCAAGCATTCTGTTCTTCTCATTACTTTTGTGTCTACTGTTTACAAAGGAGTTGCTATATGATTGTATTGATTGGGAAAGATGATAACTTTTAAAATGGATTAGATTTTTGATTTGTACTTTTCACTTTTCAGCAATCCTATAAAATTAAAATGATTCCAGGCATCAAAATCGAATCAGTGGTCCTTTTTCTGAGGCTTGCCAGTCCACCCAAGTCAATTCAAACCACTTTTGTCAAATACAATTATGTGTCCATTACATAGTTTTATTATCCCAAGAAAGATGATACAGAGCTATTGTGTTCTTCAAAGCTAGATCAGGGCCAGTGAAGGTGAAAAGGGTGGTTTAAATATGATCATATGATGGCAGTGTGTCTTCGGAAATATGATGTGTTTGGACTTGGGCTGTGGTAAACATATTTATATATTTATTTCAATATTTTGTACAAAGCTTGAATGAATAAAATTAATAACTGAAATTTTTTTATTGTATTTTTATGATAAAAATACAAAGAAATGTTTCATATCTATCTGATAATTTGTTACCTGAGGCATCATTTTAACCAGAAATACCGCAGAGCTCCACATTCAGCAAAAATGCCAGAGTTCTGTGACCTCTTTCCCAGGCACTCGCAACAGCAGTGTGCGGCGTGTGTTGTTTGAAAGCTTCTGAAGAGCCCTTTTGAAAGCTACTGAAGGTCAGCGAGTGCTCTGCTTGTGCAGCTCTAGTAATGGTTGTACCCAGAGAGAAATGGCATGTGGAAGAGTATTGTTGGGTATGGTCTTGTCCTGTAACAGTTTAAAAAGTGTAACTTGTGTTCCAAATGCAAACAGGGAAACATGGATGGAAGAAATAAAAGGTAACATGGGCAAGAGGGCACCCTGAGACATAAATTACAACCACTTCACTGTCAACAAACATGAATGAATGTTTGAGAGGGATAGTGACAGCATCCAAATATTTGAGTGTATTATATTGCTCAGTGTTCAAAGACTCTCCAGATTTTTTCGTTCAGCTAAGAAAACAAAAGGACTGAGTAAACAAATAGATGTTCAGCCTACACATTTAAAGGCTGAGTCTGGGAAAGACAGACTGTGACTGAGTCCTGAAGATTAATGAGAAGTCTGTTCCATAACCTCTGATACCCCTGCTGCAGCCTTCATCTTTCTAGGTACCAACAAAGAGATGGATCATAAAAGAATATGTGAAGGAACGAGATGTAGATGGATTCTGGACTAACTGTAGCTTGTTTATGCAACCAATGGAAGACACGGACAGCAAAGCATTTCAATAGCCAAACCGAGAGATAACTAAAGAACGAACAATATACGTGGCATTATACATGACCAGGCTGGTTTAAACTGACAGGAAGTGTTGATAAATATTTTTGATGCAATATTTCAGGTCTTACAGCTGCTTTCATGTAATCTGTCTTTACTTTTTGATAGACATCATTAAAGACGTTATCTAGGCCTCGGTCTATATTCATCAAAAATGCAGCTGAATTTCTAATATATTTCCTATTTTGACTGATTCTAATAGATTATTGATATTTTGAGAACCTGAACCTTATGGCCTGTTAATTACTTTACACATACATGGGAAATACCATATTTTTATATGCTGTAAATAAACAGGAAATAGTGATTCCTTCCTGTAATTCACCTTTTCATCTATTTACTGACATTTTTGTTGACACATGTCCAACATCCAGTCAGGGCTAGGTATGGATGTGGCATTGATGGGATTTGAAGCTGATGGAAAGAAAGTTTTAGGATTACATCAGAACTTCCGTATTTCTTACTATAGCACTGTGTGTGTGTGTGTGTGTGTGTGTGTGTGTGTGTGTGTACTGTATGTGTGTGTATGGTCTGAGAGAACAGTGATTCAGAGGGAAGGTTAGATGGAGACTGTGGAGCTTAAGAGATTTCTTCACTGGCTGAATAAGTAATAAGATGTCCAACAGTGATTACAGTGGATTTAAATATGATTGCTCTTTTAGCTGGATAACATGTTTCACTTTATCCCTTCTGTGATTCTAGATGTTAAGATAGTCAAGAATGCTATCGTAAACCGTGTATGTTGTGATGAAGTCATGTGACACATCTTGGCCTAAAATCTGATAATTTTGAGAAAATAAAAAATGAGAAGCTCCTTCAAAAATCACTTGAGTGTGTTTGATTTTTGCTTTCATTTCAGTGATCACAAAAAACCTGCAGGGCAGTTTTGGTCACACAGCTGAGTGTTTTTTATTTTTTATTTTTATTGAACTTTAAAAATACAGATGATAAAATGTTTGCTGCTGAGTATTGGGATTAATAAAGGATGGTATAACATTGTAGAATCTCCTGCTGACAACATTAGTGCTCCCTGACATGTACAAATGGATTGTTGTAATAGAAACGGCAGCAGGTAAAAGGAATGATTCAGGATGGACCATTTCAATAAATATCATAGGTTTGTTTTAGTTTTGATGAATGTTTAATTGCATGCCATATTTGTATATGAGTTCATTCCTTCTCTCTCTCTCTCTCTCTCTCTCTCTCTCTCTCTCTCTCTCTCTCTCTCTCTCTCTCTCTCTCTCTCTCTCTCTCTCTCTCTCTCTCTCTCTCTCTCCCTATCACATTACATCACAGCTCCTTGTATAAGAGTATAACACCAGGACTTCTACTTGATCTGAAGTGATAATGGGGGGATCATTAAGCAAAGGCACTGATAACTTTAAATCACTCATTATACTGTAAATTATCTTGAGTGCAACCAAAGATCATAATCATGACAACATATCAACATCTTTCAGATTAAAAAACACGAAGTTGTTGGTCTGGAAATTGTGTATTTATGTGTAGTCTGTGTGGTTTAAATACGGCTATATTAATACACACTGTGTACACACATCACTATTTTATGGGCTTTACAACACATTTTGTATTGATGTTCTACATGTTGGACTTATTTGGTGTATTTGGCAGTGGATATACATCAGATGGCTCTGTTTAAAAGAAACATATTGCTGGACAGAATTGCGGTATTAAAGCCATTGAGTGCACTTCATGGTCAGAAAGCAATATAAATATATTTCCAGATACGAAGCTTCAAACCGTCTGTTTTAGGAACAACGTGTATGGCTAGAATATAAAAACAAGATTATCAAAATGTTTGGATTTTTAGATTCAACTAACTGGACAAAATGTGTGTACAGCGTGATGAGACTCGTGCTATTGATTGAATTCATATGATAAGTGTGGAGCAGGAGTTTCTCTGAGTTTCTTGTGCTCTTTGATCTGGTTGGTTCGAGCTATGTTGGTGGAGGAAGAAATTATTCTAATAATCAATATTTGAAAAGAGTGAACATGGAGACTAAATTAGTGTGTGCAAGTAGTGTTTTCCTTTGGTATTTATTATACTTTATAACATACAGTGGTCTTACATACATACTTTATAACACACAACATAGTCTGCCACTGACAGTGTGTTTTACCAGCCAGTCTGGGCAACTTACAGTACACTTATCTTATTTGCACATATGACTAATTAAGGGTTGAGGGCCTTGCTTAGACCTTTGGGTTAGTCTAGCACCTTAAATACCGAGATACCACTTTCCCTTAACACTATGTAGAAAGGTGTTCTGGAGAAGAAGAAGAAGAAGAAGAAGAAGAAGAAGAAGAAGAAGAAGAAGAAGAAGAAGAAACAGAGAGAGAGAGAGAGAGAGAGAGAGAGAGAGAGAGAGAGAGAGAGAGAGAGAGAGAGAGAGAGAGAGAGAGTATTGCTGGTGATGGAGAAGGTGACACATATCAGGACAGTAAAGTATCGGGGCTGAGCAGAAGGGAGACCTTCAGAGTCACACAACCGGAACACAGACGCTCTTCAAATGAAATGACAGGATGTCGTACTGATAATGAGTCAGTGGAGGTCATCTAGTACATCCTGAGCCAAGTTAGATCTCAACTTTTATCTTTGCATTTGAATGATTTTCACTCACGCATAATTCAGTTTTTCACTTGCGGTGCCATTTTCATGTGTACATCTATTTTTTTTTTTGCCAAAAACTAGATTAAAGCTTTTTATTTGTCACATACATACTTTGTTATACAGTATACAACTTGCAGTGAAATGAAAAACAGGTCTCTACCTCCTCAGACTGCAAATAGATAATATAACAAACTCAATTTAAGAAACTAAATGTATAATAAGAATAAATAGAAATAAGAAGAAATAAGAATAATATTTAAAAAAAGTAATATGATGTTCATTTATACTTTATGTTACATGTAGTAACAGTAACAATGCATTGTGCAGAATATCAATGGAGTAACTTTGGTCTTTATGGACACCTTAAGGAAAAATTTAAAAGGTTTTGTGCAGGATTCTTCTTTTAAGCTGCTACCAGCAAAGACTGTGAAATCTTGGAGAGAGAGACTGATAATCAGAGTTGCTGTCTGGTTGATAGCATTTTTATAGGAAAGTCATTTCTATTGTATGTTCAATTCCTTAAAAACTTTCAATGTTTGCTTTTTAGGAGCAGGATATATTGTTTGTTAGGTTATCGATGTTTTGTTTTTTCAGTACTTAAAAACTGCTTTCTAAATCAACAGCTTAAAACATTTTGATCTGTAATAATATTATTATTATTATTATTATTATTATTATTATTATTATTATTATTATTATTAATAATGAAGAAAGAATAGAACTTTGTTATCCCCTTTGATCATATGAATTCTTTTATATGTAAATATAAATGTATAATATATTAAACATTCATATCATATTTATACAGTTACATTATTTAAAAAAAAAGTTTAATGACTATCAGCAGCTTATTGATTATATTTAACACCCACTTAATCAGCCTTTTTCGTTTAAAAATTTTCCATCAGCTAGAGTCGGGAATCCCAAAAGCACTGTAACACTGATAAAGCTATAATTCATCATTAAAAATTTCTTCTACATGATGTAAGACAGAAAATCCTCTTTGTACACTTAGATGCTAATTTACATTAAAATACTATCCTCTGGCAGTGGCAACGATGACAGAGAGCCAGATTGTTTCAGACTGGAGAGTCTGGCTCTTTGAGCAGCATCAAACCGGTCCAAAAGAGCCTGCTAGCAATTTTCAATTTGATGGACACAAAGAAACCTGGAGCATGAATGTGTAACAATCTGATTGTGCTAATTAGCATTTGCTCTGTGTGTGTTTGTATGTGTGCATGTGTGTGTCCCTAAGGTAGGTACTGTACATCAAATAAGCTCCCATTGTACCAAAGCACAAACTGGCTAGTCACACACCTGTGGGAGAACTCATGCTGGGGGGAAATCTAGGCCGCTTTGTTTCTTCTTTGAAATCCCTTTAAAATGCCTGTGCTGTTGAATGCATGCTGAGCAGAGCACATAATACAGCTCAATAAGATATCAGAACCAATAGATTCAAAGGCCTGATCCCTTGCCCGTAAACATCACCAACACACACGTCTAATGTGAGCCTAGAACCTACGGTATCTGCTCACTATACCTCTGTGATCATGATATGGGGAAGAGGACAAGCTGAAATTTGCCATGAAGTTCTTTGTTGTAATCAAGCTCTTGTTTGTCCCTCAGCAGGTATCGACACATGCATCACAGTGAATAAATACTGCTGTTTAGTGATGATGAGTCCATAGTGACCCTGAGTCCAGCTCAGAGAGTGACTAATATAGCCATTTCTTCACTTTGTTACAGTTTTCACTCACAGCTGTAATATTAGCTGATGTCTAACTGGTGGTCCTAATACCCAATAAAACACATTTTTTATAATGAGGTAAGAAACCTCACAGAAATAGTCTGAATGCATTTACACTGAACTGAGATTAGATGCTAGGGAATTATTTAGTCATATCATCTTTATCGTTTTTTGCTGTTATACAGTCAGACATGATTCCCCACTTTGTTGTGTCCTGAAATATGTGTATTAAAGTGTAGCCTCAGGTCTGAGTACCACAGAGACTTATTTCTTTGGTCAGATCTGTTTGTGAGCCGAAATGCCATGGATTTAAAACTGAAGTGGACATGGACCAAACTAAAGGGTATGTTTGTTTGTTTGTTTGTTTGTTTGTTTGATTCAGTTTAAATGAACCATGCTACTAAGCTCCAGAATCACTAGAAGAAAACCCTGAGGTCAAATAAGCTCTATAAATTCTTGCTCTGTTTATAATTGGTCTCAACTAGCAATGGGACACTTTTGTGCCTGTCAGCAATATTTCATAACAAATTTAGTTCCAAATCTAAAAATAATAGCAGACTAAATTATACCACTGCAACCACGAAGAGGCACATTTACTGAGTTACCAATGAAAGAATGATGTTAACGTGTGTCAGGACTCAACCCGGACTTTTGGCCACGTGCTGTTTTTGTTTATCTTCTTCGTCACGTGTCTGCCCCGCCTTCGTCTGCCCCTCCCTGTCTTCACACCTGATCCTTATTGTGTCATCGTGTCTTTTTATATTTAAGTGAGCCGCGTTGCCGAGTGCAGGGCGGAATCATTAGTTACGTTTACCCCTCGTCATGTCTAGTCTTTGTTAAGTGTCTTCATTTGTATTGCTTTTGTTATCGTCTTTATGTCGTTGTCTTTATCATTTATTAAACCCCTTTCCTTTGAAGCTATCCTGCATACGGGTCTGTCTCCATCCTCTTCCGGTTGTGACAACGTGTCATGTAGTGCAGCATGTTCCTGATTTTACAGGATGTCCATCCTACCTGAGCCCTCAGATAGATAACACCTTGCTCGCATGTCTTTTCTTGTCTGTGTGACCCCAGGCCCGATGCACACCTTTAGCCTCTTGCAATATATTTAAAAATATAAACAGAATAGTAGAATAATAGATTAAAAAGCTCTATTTTTTCATATCTGTGTTTAGATCCCCTCCCAAATCAGGTAATTGTATTAAAATAATAAATACGGTCCTTTATCACCTGATATAAATTCTATTTGTTTTCCCTCGTGCTGTTTCAAAAGTAAATGAAAGTAATTGTACTACTTTAGCATTTTGTGGTCGTTTTAATATTGAAAGAAGAATATGTGTATTTCAGTAATAGCATCGCTGTATTCAAAGGAATGTGAGGTACACAAAGATCCCACGAAACAAAAGTCCTTCATCAAGTGTGAAAACTATTAATATGTGAAATGCATAGTGTATAAAATAAGTATTCATTTTTATTAAGGAGTCTCTAAGGTCTATGCTTTCTAAAAGAGAAGCTCTTTTATGATGTTTTCCACCATGGTAGAGTCTTTAATACAGACAACTTTGTGCATTGTGGTACCTCAGTTACAAAACAAGCTGATGGCTTGTTTATATTAAAGCCTTATTTGCATTGAGGAAAAGTGAGGCTGGTTAGAGGAAGACTGTTTACATCTGCTACAACCTGAACTATTAACATGAAATAACTTCTTGTGGATATTTCACATTGAATGTAACAATACACAGTACACGATTTTGTACACTAGTATAAAAAGGCCTCATCATACCAGCCATTTGTTGTTCACTGACCCAATATGGGACTCCATTTATTTTATTCTTTATCTATTTAATAAGACCAGAGAACACCCCTTTGTATCAGATGAAGAATTGTCTATAGGTATGTTTTTAATAGTAGAATTTCAGCTTGTTTCAGGAAATCTTGTTGGGTTTAAATTGAGGTTTACTTGTCATACAGTAGTTCTCCCGTTCCCGAGAGTAAGCATAGACCATTTTTTCAAGATGATTTAAATTCACAAGTATCATCTCTGGGACCTTACTTCTGCTACACTCTACTACAGCTTTTGTTTTCTTTGCTCATCCATGGCTTACATCATGGCTACCATTCCACCGTAAAACCTGAACCTGCTACTATTCTCTTACTTTAATAAATCTTCTTATATTTTAACTTAGTGTCCAGATTGAATTTTACCAATGCAGTCTTTTGTCTGTTGCTGACTAAAATGCATTCGTCCCAGAAATCGTACATTATTGACGTCTACTGTTCTACACAGAAATAAGAACTATTGAGAATGAATTACAGTTATTTGCAACTGCAGCTGTACTGTATGTACAGAGTTGAAAATTTTCAGACAGTTTGTGCTACTTGGTGGTTAATGTTAGTTTTTTCTCAGAAAAATGCTAGAATTTTAGACAGGCAAACTTATTCACCTACAAAACTATTCTCTAAAAGTTCTGTATCTACAAACTGGTTAAAAAGTTTTAATTATGTCTGCACAGCTGAAGTCCAGGGTAGAAAAATATCTATCTATCTATCTATCTATCTATCTATCTATCTATCTATCTATCTATCTATCTATCTATCTATCTATCTATCTATCTATCTATCTAGTGAGGGATAGACAATATATACACAGAAAAGGACAATAATAATTCAATCAATAATGGGTGTGTCAAATAAATAGTAAATAGTCAAATAAATAGCTTTGTTCATTTTTGTTGTATGTGTAGTGTGTGATAAATATGATCAATATAACAATATATTGCACAGAGACAGGACTTACTCCTTAGTGGAAATAAAGTGGTAACCGTGCCCTTAAAAATATTAGAAATATAGCAGCATGCCCAAAGGTGACAGAAACATGTGAAGAGGTTGTTCATGAGTGTCCTTCAGCTGTCATTGAGGTGACTAGTGTGTGGGAGATAATGGAGGCAGGAGAGAAAGAGTGGAAGAAGGAATAATAACTGGGTTACTTTTTATTCAGTATCCTGATGGCCTGCAGATAGAAACTGTTCTTCAGCCTGCTGCTGGTTCTGCTGTGGTACCGTCTGCCTGATGGCAGTCAGGTAAACCGTCTGGGGTGCTGGGTGATTGTAGGCTGTGTGATTTTGTGAGACTTCCTCACACAATGTGTATGGATGGTGTCTTGTAAAGCTCGGAGCAGCTGCCAAACTAGACTGTCATGCACCCAGTCAGGATGCTCTCTGGGGTACCTTTGTAGAAGTTGGACAGGATTTGGGAGGAATACCAAACTTCTTGAGACTCTGCAGGATGTAGATTTCACCACTATCTAAGAGTGAATGGACCAATTCAGGTACACATTAAGGACTCATCAGCCCTGCTTACTAATCCCTCTGAAGCCTCCATGATCATCTTTTAGATTTACTAGTTGCTCTTATTGCAACACTTATCCCTGCTGGCTCTCTCATTTCCATCGGTGATGAGGCCCAGGATGGTGGTGTCCTCAGCAAACTTGAAGATGATATTTGCTTTGCGACAAAGCCGTGAGTGAACAGTGAATTGAGGAGGGGGCTGAGAATACATCCCTGTGGAGCTCCTGTGTTTTGTTTTTTTCTCTCCAGGTGTGTGAGAGCACTGAGCGTTGCCAGAGCAACGCCATCGTCTGTTGATTTGCATTTGCAGGTATGCAAATTGGAGAGGGTCCATGGTGACTAAAAGGGAGGAACAGATGTGGTTTTTGACTAGATACTCAAAGCACTTCATGACTGTAGTTGGTGTGTGTGTGTGTGTGTGTGTGTGTGTGTGTGTGTGTGTGTGTGTGTATATCACTGATTCTTGAGATAAGGAACAAAAGTGACAAACAAAAAATCTATCCTACATTAATTTGAACTGGATATCTTCATAAACACGGGTCTCATCTATCATACCATGAAAAGGAACAGGTTTTTTATTCAACCACTTTTTATAAAAATGTACATTTACTCACTTAGTAAGTTGACATTTGTCAACTCCGTTTGACACATAAAAATATGTTTTTTTGTGTGTTTGATCAATTCAACAACACTGTAAAGTTTTTAAGTGTGCAGAAATGGTGTGCCTTAGCAAGGTTAAGTGATAATTGTATTGTATACACTTTTAATATTATTTTACATTGTTTTGGAATTAGCCACAATCAATGGTTTTCTGCACGCAAGACACTGATGCATGTAGATAAATTGGTGTTTTAATGTATGAACACACTCAATTGAACAAAAGAAACATAATTTTTTTTAGAAAAATAAAAAATCTCCATCTTACGGTGTTGACACACAACTAACGGTGTTGACACACAATTGACGATGTTGACAAACTAATCAAGAATAAAACTGATTAAAGATTACCTAGTTTTAACATGGAAAAGACAGAGAGAGTATCAAGGGAAAGGGTATCAAACTTCAAACAAAGAGTACCTGGTGACAGGATCTTTAAGGCACACATGAAGATGTCAAAATGTTCCTGGTATCAAAAGAAAAAAGCAAATGTATCTGGAGCTCCTCTATTGCTCATCTATATTCGAATTAAACTGTAAACTGTAAATCCTTTATATATTTTAAATATATTAATGTATTTTAAGTCAATCAACATGTATACTTAGATCATAATATCATGTTATGTAGCTACCATTCAAACGTTTAGTGTCTCTCACTTGTTCTTTATTTATATTTGTTTCCATATTACAGATAAATAATAAACTCATCCAAACTACGGCATAACACAAATGTAACTGTAAGAATTATGTTGGTGACTAAAAGCATCCAAAATAAATCAAAACTTATATTTTATCATCTGAAGTGCAGTCAACCTTTGCCTAGAAATTGCAAAACTGTATGCGTGTCATTTTTTCAAGAAGCTTCTTAAATTTTCAATTTAGGATGATTTTAAAGAGTATAGACGGAGTTCATATTTAATGTGAGTGCATTGGCTGTTTTTCTTCAATATTCAGTGTAAGTCATCTATTTCAAAAATAATATTTTAAAATGAAATTTTAGTTTTCTAATAACAGAAATTAATCTGTTTGGCACAGGTATATTTTTGTCTACAAAAGTAATTTCAAGCATTTAACCATACACCTTCAGATTAAATGATTTTTAAGATCATAGTTAACATTTTAGTCAAGTGACCCTAAACTTTTGAACGGTTGGGAGCACTTTTCCACTCCGTCAGGCAAAATATCTGACGGAGATTACGTCTGACGGAGTTGACAAAACAATATGTTTTTTCAATTTAATCATGTCTAATAAATGGTAGCCATTTTGATTTTCCTTAGTGTTCAGCTGCCACTAAACTAAACCAAAATACCAACTTTTATTTCAAAATTCTTGATTAAAATCATCCCTACTTGGAAGACGGTGTTGACACATAAAAGCTCACCACAGGGATTTCAACTTGTTTGCTGAATATTTAAAAAAATTTTAAACTTACGAGGCCATGTGTTGGACTGCTGCATCCATCAACAGACAAAATTCAAAGGGGGTCCTCAGGGTTAAAGCTGACCAAAATATGACTGAGTTATTTTGAATTTGAAAAATATCTGACGGAGTTGACATGAATTGATGACAGATTTTGAAAGGCTGTTGTTAATGTATAAAATAATGTAATGTTCACTTTAAGTATTTTGTGATATTTTTTTAAGCCATGCAATTAACCTCATATTCATATTTGTGTATTTTGGGCATTTTAAAACACTTTTTTTTGCAGTTTGATACTGTGACCTCTACAGAGGACGAGTTCATTTGCATGGGCTTTCATAATACAGTGCCGGTATTTTATAAAATTACTATGACATAACATTAAATGTATACAAAACTATGGGTCTAAACATACACAGGTCTTCCATATCCAACCTTTAAAGCCTTTTTAAGTGCTCTGATATATATATATATATATATATATATATATATATATATATATATATATATATATATATATATATATATATTATAGGCATTTTTCTTCACTTACATCCTTAGTTCCTGTGCAGTTTTTAGAGATGCAGAAGAACAGCATGTTGTCAAACAAATTTGATTCATTTAATGCTTTCAAGCTGATTTACTGAAGCTTGAAGGTCACAGAAGCTTGGGAACAGCAATTGTATATCCCAGTTAATGTAAGTGATATATTTAGAAGTCTAAAATTCTTTTTATTAAAGTAATGTATCAGTATCTCATAATGAACTTTCACAATAATTATCTTAGATATTTACTGCATGCATAGTTAGAGCCTTATAATGATTTAATTGTCTTCATATCATAATGTAATGCTTTTTGTAATGATGATTGATGTGTGTCATCACCTTTAATCCATGTTACATTTGAAGTATAATAAATTTCCATCCTCTACTTTTCTCCTCTACTTTTTTGTGATATCATTTATGCAATTCTGCATTCTACAGCCAACAAACTCTACACACAATTCAATAGATTGCTTACGCAAATAAACCTCTTTATTTGTGATAGTAATAAATCAGAGTATACGAGTGATGTCCACAACTTAAATTTGACTTTTGACCAGGCAGTTGCTGGCGAAGAGGTAATTACTGAATTGTGGGTAATTAATTGTACTTGCACATGTCTTCCTTCATCATTCTCAGATAACTGAAGCCTTTACTGTTTACCATCTCTTCCTTGTGTCACTGTGAAATGCTGCCAATCAGGCAGATTGCAGCTCTCCTCTATCAATCGATAGTCATTACCCTGTTGAGCCTGCACTTCAGGAGCTGTCTGTAAGCTCCCTTCCAAACCTACACACAGATATGTGACTTTCAGGGGAAATCTGATTTAGACCAGATAGAAAGGACTGACCTCTGTGTCTTTTAAGCTACTACAAAAAATTGGTAAGATTCTATAAAATCAGTGCTTTGCTATACAACCTTTTATGACAGTGTTAAGTTGCTGTGTGTTGTATTTCTTTAGAAATGTAGTGGTAGAACAGTAGCATGACCACCTCACAGCTCAAAAGTTCTCTGCTCTATCCTGAGCTCAGGTTGTGGTCCATGCAACTTCATGTATTTTTCTGGAATTCCTCTGGGATGTCTGGTTTCTTCCCAAAGACATACCAGTATTTGTGTATGCTAAATTGCCCCATGGTGTGAATGAGATCACTAAATATTAATATTGAATAATATTGGCTGCACATTTATGTTGTGAAGCTACTGTACCTTTCAAATTAGTGGCCCTGTTTAAATTAGTTCGGATGACTTCAGAGGTTAGTGAAGTTCACAGAACTCAATGAACACAATGTCCATAGAATTTGAATCTTTGAGCCATCATGCTGTATCATAATAGGTATATCTTTTATATCAACGGTAAATGGTGGCCATAAATACCTCTGGTCAGCAACAATGCTCAACTAAGCTTTAACATTCAAATGATGCTTGATTGGTATTAAGGAAACCAATGAGTTCCAAGAAAGCAATCCCCACATTATTACACCACCAGGAGCAGCCTTAACTGTTAACAAGGCAGGTCATGTAGTTGATGCCAAATTCTCACTGTTACCATCTGTATATTGCATCAGAAATCCAGATTCATCAGTCCAAGCTATATTTTTACAGCTGTTTAATTTGGATGAGCCAATATCTCATGCAGCCTCACATTCCTGTTTATGGCTGATAGCAGTGGATATTGATGTGGTCTTCTGCTGTGGTAGCCCATCAACCTCAAGGTTCGACATTTTGTGCATTTTGAGAAGTGGTTATTTGATTTACTATAGCTGGTCTGTCAGCTTTAACCAGTCTGCAGTCTGGACATTCTTATCTTAGCTAATAGATATGTTGAGGCTGGTGGTTTTATTGGTGGTGGTGATGATGATAATGAGAGTGCTGGATGGGATAATGTTGATAATTATGATGATGTTGTTGTTAGTGGTGGTGATAATAGTGGTGGTGGTCATGTTCTTGATGGTGGTAGTGATGATTTTGGTGGTTTTGTTAGTGGTTGTGGTGATGAGGATGGGGTGGGGTGGGGTGTGACTTTTGGTGGTGATTGTGATGGTGGTAGTGGTGGTCATAATGGTGGTGATGATAAGGATGCTAGTGGTGATAATGATAAGAATGGTGGTAGTGGTGGAGGTTTTGATGAGGGTGGTGGTGGTCATGAGGAAGGTAATTGTGATGGTGGTGGTAATTTTGAGGATGGTAATGCTGGCAGTGGTGGGGGTGGACATGGTGCTGGTGATGAGGATGTGGTGGTGATGGCAGAAGATGGCAGAGTTTGGTGGTGGTGGTGGTGGTGGTGCTGATATGACTTCCACAGGCTGCAAATCTAGTTCTATACTTTTTTTTACAGAAAAGTATATAATATTTGAAATGTGTGAGAACAAATGTGTTTTCATTTTTTCCCCACTGTATGTGAAAACAGATACGCTGGTCTCTGATGACTTCTTTGGAGAAGTGATGAAACATGAATACATGAACATCTACTTAACTTATTTAGGTGATATTTTTTACACACGTTATGAAATATTTTGTGTGTAGTTTGATTATCTATGATTACCCTATGTTTAATTCCAATTTATAAAGTGGTATTTCTGCAGGCTTTGATGGTTTTCAATGTTTGTTTTTTTTTGACAAAGCCCTATCAGCTTTCATACAACCTGGATAGCAAAAAAAATGACATTTATTTTCATATAAGTGTGGATTTAGGAGCTGGAGGCTGCAGAATCTTCACACACTGACCCTTAGCCAACCTGTTTGTCCATTGTGTTATTTAGACAGCTGGATCAGATATGATTCAATAGGTGCAATGTATGAACCCTTGCAGCACACGATGCCTTTCTCCCTGATTGCCCTGCAGCTGACAAGAATTTCATCATGGATTTCACTTGATGCAACCTGTTTTGGGGTAAAGATATTATTTTTTGTTATTTTATTTCTTTTTTTTATTCTGTGTGTGTAAATAATTTAGCTACAGCTGACACTGTTACACTGGATCACTTATAGATGTTGAGCCTGTTTTCGGGTCACTTGGTAGCCTGTTTTTACTGCTTGGCTGAGCTTGATTTTGCTTGCATTCATATTGCAGCTGTGAGAAACTGTAATACAACAGTTTTTGTTTTGTATCAGGTGTTATATATAAAGTCATTATGTATTTGTATAGATTTTATATTTGTTTATCAGGATAGGCAATACCCTCAGGACCCAGGAATCTTCCATGCTTAACAATTTTTGGTTTATTAAAGAATGACTTTATAATTTATGCATTTCATGATGGTGAAATAATCTGCTGAGACAATACCAGCCAAACTGAACTTCTGGTCATCTCAGGTGATTTATCTCCATATCAGGACCTTGCGATCCCCCAGGACAACTCCCTGCTCTCATCGTTGGTCACTGTATGCAGTCTCTAGGTAACTACGAACAAACAACTGGTATTTGCCTGGCACATTGCTAATTTTTACCTCTGCATCTGATCTAGAATGCATGACACCTGACTGGGGCAGAAAATCAGATGTACCAGAACGGAACCCCAGGAGCACAGGGAGAACATTCAAATCCACAACCCCAGAGGTGTGAGGCAATTGTTCTAACCACTAAGCCACCATGCCACACTTCCTGACAATTTGCATAAGATAAATTTCAGTTTAAACTAATATGTGCTGTGCTAACTCTTTCATCCACCACTACATATTATGCTACACACTGGTATGTATTTGATGCTTTCAGGGGCAGGATGTTTTAGGCGTGTCATGATGCCACATGACTTAAGCTCTCACAGGAAAAAGCATTCTGCCCATTGTGTTGAGCTCAGTGCGGCCGGTGATTTTTGGCTGGGATTTCTCAGAGCTAAATTATAGTGAAGAGCCCAAAATGGAGAGCGATAATTGTTAGTTTTGTGTGCTAGAATAGGGGTTCAGAGAGCATGTGGGAACCAAACTGCTCTTTAATGAACAGATTCCATCTCATTTAGTGACACCAGCTCAGGAAGCTAAGGTTCCTGGTAATTGTATTTTTTACTTTTATTTCCTGTTTTTCCTCTCAGTTGTCTTCTGACGAGGTAATCACACACACACACACACACACACACACACACACACACACACACACACACACACACAGCTTCATGGCTATAAGCAACTTGGAATTCTTTCTGGTTTGTAATCAGCAGCTGTAAGGAGAAAAAAAAATCAGTTAATGGCTTTCACCTGTAGGTTACATAGATGTGATGTTTTTAAATGAGCACATTTGATTGTTCCTTTATTTGGTGGGAGCAGACACACTGAGGGGGTAATTGTCCTTCTCGATATCCAATATTTTTTGGATGCATTCGAATTAAGTTAATATCTTTTCTATGTACAAATTTTCACACACTAAATCCAAGACTGGGCAAGAACAGAGAGTGAAACAATGACATTTTATATATGAAAGGCAAATTATTGATTATATTGTTAGTGATATTGATATACATACTGTTACATCGTGCCTCTAGATTTCATTCGGTTTTATTGTCAAACGTATTTACAAAATGTGAAAATATAGAAAATCATACACAGGCTATTATCATAACTACAGACTAAAGAGGTCTATACGTTGGGGATCAGGACAGTGTGGTTAGCTTGTTTTTCTCTGTTTTTTGGGATTAATCTCTACTTTTACCCTGAGTTTGCTTTCTCTGCCTGTGCTTCAGGGTCTTGTTTCTGGTGCTCTAGTTTCATCCTCCGGTCCAAAGTTGAACAAAGTTGCAGTGCAGGTTGATTGGCATCTCTAAATTGGCCATGGTATGTGATTGTGTGTGTGTGATTGTGCACTGCAATGGATTGGCATCTTCTCAAATGTGTCTCCTGCCTTGTATTCCAAGTTCCCTGAAACAGAATCCAGGTGCCTTGTGACCTTGCACAGGAGACGTGTGACAGACACTTGGCTAGTGGTCAGTCAGTGCTTAATCAAATAATTCTACTGTAATCCTTCAGACAATATGAGATCAAAATGATTAATGCCTGTGTTTGAGTTTGAGGCGTAATACTTCATTCAAATCACAAATGTCTGTTTAAATAAAGTTGGTCCAATAAACCCCCTCTGTAGCACTTCAGCAGTAATTAAAGTTAAAGAGAGGTATCGTTAATAGAGTTAAGAGGTCCTCATTATGGAAGTGATGTTTGATGAATTCTGTCATCAGTGTGTTAATGGCTGTGTCTGTAGGTCACACCTGTAATCTGGTTAACCTTGTCATGTATGATTTTCACTTTGCCGCTCTTTCATCATTTGACCCAATTATCCCAGTCGAGCTCTGGCTCTCGGCGGACTTGGTCAATGCTGACAAACGCCAGCGATTTTAACACAGTACACAGCTCTGCCAGCTAAAGCTCAATGAATTCTCAAAACAAGTAAACGATGATAATGTGGAAACTGAAGGTATTTTTAATCTAAATCAGCCATACTCTCTTGTCTCTTGGTGCTCATCTCCATTTGTTATTTGGATGGATGTTATTTGGTATTCCAAGTCCTCCTAGGACATGCCTTCATGAATATGGATCAACCCTTCATAAGTTCATTATATATTTACAGAATGTGGATCGCTGGGTATAAATATGCAGAGACTTTCTTTATATTATGTTACGTAATTGTCCATAGTGAGTAAAATACCATGATTTTGTATGTGATTTCTTTCAAACTTCTTTACTTCTCAAAGAAGGCAGAGCATCCTTACAGCTTTGAGAACTGCACAAGGGTTTAAGATAATTAATCGCTGTTTTCCACTCAAAGCTAAATTGATTCATCTTCAGTGGGCATTTTAATTATGGTCAGTATCAGAGTGAATGCAGAGTATCCCAGGAACACTGAGATGAGGAGGAATTCATCATGGATGAGATGCTCTGTCACAGTCCATTACAGTGCACACACACACACATACATGCTCTTTCCCACCTAGGGGCAATTTAGAGTAACCAGTTCACCTTCTGGCATGTTTTTGGGAGGCTGGAGGAAAATAACCCAGAGCAAACACTGACAAACATGTCTACACTAAACAGACAGTCTCTGCACAGACAGTCTATTATTCATTAGTGTTTGATTATGTTCATATTTGAATAATTTTTTAGGTATACGCTAACTTTCTGCATTCTGGGGGCAGACATTTTGCTGGTACAGTTTGCCCACATGTGGCACACACACACACACACACACACACACACACACACACACACACACACACACACACACACACACACACACACACAAAACCCAAAAGTGTGCAGTTTTCTGAAAGTTTTGAAGCGTGTTTTATTCGAGGAGTTTTTTTTTCCAACACAGAAGTGTGACTTTGCCTAATGGCCTCTGAGCTGTAGCCCTAATGCTGTTAGGGAGTTATGGTTTAAGTAGATTTCTGGTGTTTTGGAATCGACTGCAGTGCTGACCTAGTTCTTTTTTCCCTCCCCTTTCCTCACACTTTTATCTCCAACCAGACTTCCGAAAGCAGAACACTGCACACAGCTCATTAAAGTGGCGGCGATACAAGTTCGTACTAAAACACTTTTTTTGCAAACTGAAAACTTTAGACCACAGACTTAAATGGGCCAGGCAGTACAGACTACAAATAACAACATCAATAATAATAACCCCCCCGGCCAGGGTGTGCAAGAAAGCCACAGGAAACCTGCTAGACGTGCAATAATCATAGTTTTAAAACATTGTATTAAAAACAGAAGCATATAAAATTCTTGGTGCATACTGTTACAGAAAAGATGAGGTGGAGTGATGAGATCTTGACATGAAGCAGACTTTATTGAAGATCATTTTTCAATAATTGCATGTGTTTTATTCCTCTTATACCACAGTAATTTGCCAGAATTTATATATATATATATATATATATATATATATCATTATTATTATTATTATTATTTTAAATGTATTAAAGCAGTGGAGACTCAAGCGGTTAAGGCTTTGGGTTGTTGATCAGATTATCGGGGTTCAAACCCCAGCACTGCCAGGCTGCCACTGTTTGGCCCTTGAGCATGGTTCATAACCCCCTCTGCTCCAGGTACACTGTATCATGGCTGACTCTGTGATCTGACCCCAAAGTCCAAATAAAGGCTTCTACTCTATTGTTGTAGCCAAAGATTGGAACTCACAACAGGATTGTTTGTAAGTACTTTCTACGATAGTGGTACTTCATGCACATAAATGAAAGAGGGTTTTGTCTGATGCGCATTGTAATGATGTCACATGACACGTCACAACCCAAATCTGTGGAGAGTAGAGCAGAGTAGAGTAGAATAGAATATAGTTTTTAATCCCCAAGGGCAAACAGGCACAACACAAGAGCAAAAGGAAAGACTAGGACTTAACCCAAGACTTAGCACACAAACTCAAATAAGAAAGATAGAACATATACATAGCAAAAGTTAATTACATACAGAAACATACAAAAAATATTTAAAATTGTACCTTAGGTATGTATGATGAGCAGGTTGGTAGTTTGTATATAAACTAATATAAATGCACAGCTTTTTATAATTAAGTCTTAAATAAAGCAGCAGTGTGTGTATATAAATGTGCAGTGACATTGTGTAGAAATTTTAGTGCAATGTTAAGTGAGCATGCAACGTCAGTAAGTGTGTCCATTGTCTCAAATGTCCATACACAGCTGAGAGCAGGATGACTTCCTGCTCCTTTTGGTGTGACACTGAAGCTGCTGTAGTCTACTGGAAAAGAAAGCTCCATGGTTTGGTAAATTATAATACGTTACTTATCGTTATACATCAATCGTTTCCTCACTTTCTCCTAAAGTGAACAGCGCAGCTTGGAAATGTTACTGAAAAAAAAGCCACAAAGCAGTTTGTTCTGAAGACTCTGTGACAGCAGAAAGCACTGACACTGGAGACGCCTTCCATAAACATTCTAGAAATATCTCCTTACAGAAGACTACATTGTTATTTGCATTTTTGATAAATGGCGGACATTTGTAATCTGTTTATTATTAGGTATAGATTATATGCAGCGCTTGGCGTGCAGGTCACTGCGAATGAGTTAACGGCAGAAATAATAAGATATTCCTATATACCTGTGATTTGTCTTGTGACCAGGCCTACTGTCAGAGCTGCTGTTCTAGAAAATGAATCAACACCTTCTGACCAATTAGACGTGAGAATTCAACAGCACTGTGCTATAATCATCTATTAGTTAGTGGAAGGTTGTTTTAATGAGACAGCTCATTACTGATTATTTAGACAGTCTATTACTGCAGCTCTGAGGCTAACTATATATTCCTCTTATTGCATTTTCAGCGTGCTTAGCTCATAACGCACAAAGTGTTTGTCCGTGTTTGTCACTTGCATGACTGGAAATTAAGTGTTTTTTTTTAAACTGCAACAACAGTTTTAACAAGGTCCTGTATAATGTTGCTTTGTAATGGAATGGATCCTAAGCTGCATGAGCTCCTTTGTAAATCATCTTTTATATTGGCACCCCATTGTCACTGCTATAATAAGCCATGTTTTTCATTTTAGAAAGAAATGCATGAGACATGTTGCCAGATCATGGCATTTTGTTTCTGTTTTTTCTTTCTGGAACTAAATCGATCATTTGCTTTGCCTCCGTCTCCCCTTTCCTTATCACTTTCCCCTCGCTCATTTTCATTTTCTCTCTCTCTCTTTCTCTCTCTACACCTTTTGCTGTCCTGTGGAATATGCATGTTGAGTAATCTCCTTTAATCAGGGCTGAGTTAATTGCCGTCAGCTAATCTGGTACTGAATAAGAGCACAGGGGCAACTCCTTTCTCTCCTCTGTGGCAGAGAAACAAGAAAGAAGGTCAGTGGCTCATCAGCTTCCTGTGGCCCTTGGCTCGATGGCTGTGGTCCCACACTACACAGGCACAGTGCAAAAAAAATGTGTCATTACCTGATTGAAAGCTTGTAGCCCGGTGAGCGTTAATTGTGTCATTTCTTAATTTGTTTCTCCTGCAAAGGTTCTAAAACAGCTTGCTGCATGATTGGGAGCCACATTAAACAAGTGAAAACAAACAGAGATGCTGATTGAAAAGCTCTGCATGGGTGAAGGCTAATGGAGGTGAAAAATAAACAGAGGACACATGGAGCTGATGGGCAGTAAAGCCTGGAACAGCCTCAAAGCCATGTCTGTGTTCATACAAAAGCAGTAAATCAGAGTGATTTTGAATCCTCGATTCTGATTGGACAGAAGGTTTTTATTCATCTTTAGAACAGTAGCAGTAATGTGTTTTTACAACAGATGCTTAAACAGCGATTTGTATTGCAGATACAGTCATTATTGATATATATATATATATATATATATATATATATATATATATATATATATATATATATATATATATTTTGTGTGTGAAGAGATGCTTATTTATTATTTATAGAAGGAGTCTCCAGTGTTAGCACTTTGTAATGGTCAGAAGTAAAGCTGTAACTTTTGTGAACGCAGGAATAACTTCTGGATTCCTGACTTTACAAGACATGTTTTTTGTCTTATAAATGCCACTAGAGAGAGGAAAAAAAAAGAGACTGGTGAGAAACGATTGTTTATAGCTGCTATAATGTTTACGGCATCTGGCAGAAGCTCTTATCCAGGGCAACTTCCATTTATGTCGTTTATACAATTGAGCAGTAAAAGGTTAAGGGCCTTGATCGAGGGCCCAGCAGTGGACACTTAGTGGTCCTGGGATTAAAGCTCCCAGCCCTCTGATTAGAAATTCAATGCTTTAATCAATGAGCTACCATTAACCAGAGCTAAAAGTAAACAAAAAAAAAAAAAACATTCTGGAACATTAAATCCATAACTATAAATAATAAAAAAAAAAACACGATTACACGAAAAACGTGATTATTCAATTATTAAAATGTAATTGTTGGTATAAAAACACCTCAGGATGTGCTTGTTTGGGTTATGCTTAGATATTAGCTGCTGGTACTCTGTTCCTGCAGTATGTTTTTTATGTGCCATGTTATGTGTTGTTTGTTTCATGTTTACGTGTCTTTGCCCTGCCCTTACCTTAATTCCTTCCAGCCTCTGCATGCCTGTCCTTTGGTACCTAAAATTGGTAGCTAAAATACACCTACTGAAATAAACTACATAAACTCCCAAATTATTGAAAGTGTTGATACCTGAGAGCGTGTGTAAACATGTCTCAGAGTCCACTTGTTCAAGGGCCCATTCGATGAGATTAGATTAGATGGGCAGTGGTGGCTTAAGCAGTTAAGGCTCTGGGTTGTTAAATAAATGATCAGGGTTCAAGCTACCACTCTTGAGCAAGGCCCTTAACCCTCTCTGCTCCAGGGCACCTGAAATGTACTGCATATAAAGGCTTCTAAACATTAAAAGTCTTCCAATCAATAAACTTCTTTATCCTTTCCCCAAGATTTCATTTCATTACCGGACACTAGTTAGAAATGTCAGCATGCGGCTTTAAAAACTGTTACAAGGTGAGAAGGATGTGTACAAACTCTTTTTCATGGATGACATTTGCTATTTCCTGCCTGTACACCAGGGGATGTTCCATCAGGGTTTTTTTATGTCCTGTGCCATGTGTCTTTGTTTTTGTTTTGTGCTTACATGTTTTCCCCGCTCCATCCTTATCCCCTTACTGCCTCCGCACACCTGTACCTTATGTTTCTCTAATTAACTCCCCCATTTACACCAGATGTGAACAATGACGTGTGCGTGTGCATGAGAAACTTGTGAAGCAGTATTTTTATCTGAATGAATTGGTCACTTCTGTCAGTAAAGGTTAATCTATTCCCATATAAAAAAAAATAATCCATTTAATAGTTGGTTTTCCTACAAAATCACTCAAGAACTTTAAAAGTGCTTCTTTTCTAATTCCAGTCATTAACTTTCACTTCCATAGCATCAGTCTGAAAAGATGACACTAATGGCTACTTTCAAACTTGTCTCATTTTCATAGGGAGCAAACTTTTTTCCCCCGCTCCTCTGTCTACAATGCCCTGGACCCTCCTCCCTAACAACCTCTGTCCATAGCAATTGAAGGAAAATTGCTTTTTAGTAAGAATCCCAGCTGCTTTGAATAGTTCACCTTGTGTGCAACATGCAATTAAAACCAACAACGGTGATGTGTTCCTCGCTGTCCTGTTTACTAATTATGCATAGAATTTTCTTCTTTCTCTCACTAATTGAATGACTAAACAATCCGAGTGGTGATTAAATCTCTTTCAAAATTACAGTGTGTACATCACATGCTTCTTTGGAAACATAGGACAAAAAATGAAGAATTTTTGTAACACACACATACACAGAAACACACACACAAATTGAACCTTGCTACAGATTTTGCCACCATCTGGAATATTGGCACGATCCAGAGGAGCTTTTTAAATACTCTGTTAATTTCATTTCAGCACATAAATGCAGGCTACAGTTTATGCTTCACGTTTATGATTTCATTTGGAATTAAAGTTCAAAGCGCTCACATTAAGTCTCATTTATCTCGATCCTGCTCCAACTTCTCACAGCCTTGCTGCTCTCTCGTGTTTCGAGGTGGAAAAAAAAAGTTTTAATAAGTGTTTACTGTGTTTGGGATAATTTTATTTCTCTGTATATTGCTGCTGGATTATTGAATTTCCATCGGGATGGATGGATGGATGGATGGATGGATGGATGGATGGATGGATGGATGGATAGATAGATAGATAGATAGATAGATAGATAGATAGATAGATAGATAGATAGATAGATAGATAGATAGATAGATAGATAGATAGATAGAGTAAGTAAGTAAGTAAGTAAGTAAGTGAGTATCTATCTATCTATCTATCTATCTATCTATCTATCTATCTATCTATCTATCTATCTATCTATCTATCTATCTATCTATCTATCTATCTATCTATCAAGCTTACGTGATCGTTTCCTGCTGTAAACTTATAATTCTTTACATTTTGGAGGTGATGTTGTTTATCTTTGAGTAGCGGGTATTCAGGGGGAATACACACATATTAGAAATGTACAGTAATAAATAAGCACACATGTGTTTGAGATCTGAACAAGAAACATATTTCAGTTTGGGGAACTGAGTACCGTAAGTTTTAGTAGTAGAATTACATCCAAAAAAAAAAACCTTTAATGGTTTCTCAGTCCACCACACATGCTGTGTAACTCGACACCCCCCCCCCCCCCCCATGTTTACTTATCCACAGTTCAGTAATTATTCCAATTGTGGATCTTCAATTTTGTAATCCTACATCCCTGGCTTTTATAACTTCACACAAAGAATTCCTTAATCCACCGTCATGTCTGATTTATATTAATTATATAAACGGTCATTACGGGTCCGTCCTCGTCTTCTAATAATAATAGGTTTCATTTGGGCCACAGGGTTGATGTTTTTCTTTCTCCCAACACCCTGCTTAGTTTCAGATCAATTACCTTCTGTGAATATTCTGATTTGAGTGAACTTCATTAGTGCTGTTTGGCTGATGAAAAATGATTCGAGCAAGACCTCAATTCCTGCTTGCTAATTACATGTGTTGTTGCGTGCGATTCAGTGAGACAGATGTAGTCGCCTCCTTTCCAAAAGCAAATCATCATTTTTTTTTATCGACTGATCAGTCTTTTATATCTCGACAAATGTGCAGCTCCTCTAATGAGCGTGCTAATTACCAGTGTACCAGGCTTCCATCTCATTAGAATAGAGAGAATCACCATCAAGTCCTGCAACACAAAAGCCTAAGCGCCTGGATTTGGTTTTTTTTTTGTTTTTTGTTCATGTTCATAGCTAACAGCGTGTTCTTTCTTTATTAGGTGATATCTAATGAGTGTTTAATATGAAGAAAGTGAACAGTGCCAGCAACCAGTAATAAATATACCTTAATTTAATATATGTAAATAAGCCAATCTCTATTTCTGTCTCTCTCTCTCTCTCTCTCTCTCTCTCTCTCTCTCTCTCTCTCTCTCACACACACACACACACACACACACACACACACACATTCTTTCAGTCAACAATCTAAAGGCTGCTTTCTCCTGAGTTTATTCATTTGTCAATGTTAATGTTTTCATGAACAAAAGGTAAATTCTTGGCTTATCGTGTACATCCCACTCACTGATACAATGCAATTATGAAGCAATATCATCTGCATGATTTCACAGTCACGGGTCACGAACGTGTGTTTCACTTTCAGAGAAATGCTAATCACAGAGCCTTGCTGTTTTAAGTGTCTTCCTTAATGTGGTGGAAAGTGTTGCAGCATCACAGCAGTATAGTGTGAGATGTCTTCTAGGTGCTAGTTTGTTTTTATGATTGAGGAGATTTCATTTTATTGCTCACAGACTAAAGGCAAATTACAGCTTTACGATTTTCCGCTGTTCAATTCTTTAGTACTAGGTTGTGTGATGTTTTTGTGATTGCAGTGATTCGGGTGCCATTTAATCTTATTATTCAATATTTTTGTTGGGATTTATTGGGACAGCTCCTTTGTGTATACATATATCACTGTGTTATTCCCATGTGGGCAGTGCCACAATGTGTGCAAATGTGTGTTCGCTTTCTCACCTGCCCCTTGTTTCCACTTGATGCGCCGCTCTATAAATTCCTGTTATGTTGTCTTCGTAAGTGTCAATCGTTATATTTATATATGTTGATTTTGTCGATGTAACGTTGTGTGTAAACCGTAAGGCTGGACACAGTGTTATCTCATTTTTTTAAACTGTGTTATGTAAAAGTGCATGTACTGAAAAGTTTGGGTCTGATAGGGTTTGATCCTCTCCATCGGTGGCGTCCGTCCCCACACAATAGTTACAATGTATAACAATTGTTATTTTTGTGTGGATAAAAAAAAAAATCTAAGACATTGGAGTAACACCTCAGAGATTAAAAAAACTTGGTATAAAGCTTTTTAGCAATTAATTTACCTTTTTATTAGCTTTTTTAGGGTTTGTTTATTTATTTACTTACTTACTAATAATCCCTTAAACTCCAACTCCAATCACACACACACACACACACACACACACACACACACACACACACACACACACACACACACACACACACACACACACACACACAGTTACTGGACTTCAGTCTTACTTTGTGCTCTTAATAAACCAACCCTTTCTGATCTTGTTTGAAAATTGCCTTAGCTGTTTTTTTGCCCTAGTCTCCTGATTTGTGCCCAGATTTTTTTGACCTGCAATTACAACTATCTCAGTTTCCATCTCAGCCTAACATGATTGCACTTTCAAATTAAATCAGTTGAAAAGTTCAAAGATTTCCCTTTTTTCTGTAAGCAGAAATGTTCTAATTACATTTTTGCTTGAGATACATGTGAAAAAGAAAGATATTTCAGTTTGGGAAAATCGGTAGAAGTACATAAATGTGTATTTAAAAAAAGGGAAAAAAAAGACAGAGACAGAACATGATGATTGACGAACGAGAGAACATGTCTTGTTCCCAGCATGTTGATGAAATCCATGAATCCCAAATCCCTTGTGGAATATTCCAGATATTCCCTTAGAAGCGGTCAATGTGTACACAGCGGTATATATTAATGAATGCAAAAATAAATATTTCTATTACATCTAAGGGATTATTGTTGCCTGGGATAGAATTACATACTGTTTTACCCATTAAACCTTTATTAAGTTATTAATATTATTAATATAAAAGTTAAGCTTTTCTTTATGTAAATATGATATCAGTGAGCATCTCAGTCCATGAATTTTCCATCAGAAAATTTGGTTCAAAGCCAGACTTATTCACGAAAAATAAAGAAACCTTTCCTAAAAGCTAATGATTGTGCAAACTACTAAACAAATAAAGTGCTTCACACTCCAGCTCCTTCCTCACGCGAGCAGGGAACTGAGTACTGATAGTTCAGTACTGTATGCATCTGTGCACAGACATGCTCGATTCAGCACTTTTTATTTTTCTCTCAGAGATTTGCATTTCACACATAAATAGAAGAGTCATGCCTCATGGTGTTTTTTTTTTTTTCGCTTTTCCCATCTAATGACTCAGTATTAAAATAAAGCTTTTGTGTTACATCTGGCTGTTTAAAATGTTGTTCCAGTCCACTGCATGCACGGACTGATGAGGGCTGGCGAGTTCCTGAGGGGGGAAATAGCCAGTATGTTTGTTTCTAAATTTATGCTAGGGGTCTACTGCAGTAATGAATGATCTACTCTGTGCCTTGCAGGTAATATATTTCCCTTTACGGCCTCAGTTATCTCTCCCAAAAGTCATGTGCAGCTGCTGCATAGAGGAGAACCGAATTTACCTCCTGAGGAGTGCAAGGACTGCTGCACTACTATATATATTCACTTCAGGCTAGTGACCGAGGTTTAATAGCTGAATCGCAGGATGCGTCTGTGTGGGTGCTGGATTTATTTAAGAAGAATTATTAAAAAGATGATGAATATTCGATTATTTAATATCACTTTAATTGATATTTTAAAATGAAATCTGGGAGTGTTTTTTGTCTGAAGGCAGTAAAAAAATAGAATGCAAATATTTCCCTGGAGAAAATTTGTTTTTATGCCAGCAACACAGGTCTTGAGTAAATGCTCTTGAGTAAATCAAAATGGTTTTGCTGGCAAGCGTTTTTGAAGATTAAGGTTTAAGGTTTATACAGCACGCCTTCCCCTTGCAGTGTCTATTTCAATATTTCCCTGTCAGCTGGATGATATAGAATAGCATTTGTAGATTCCACATGCAGTATCAAGTTAGATTTTTGAAGAAAAAAAAAGAATTCATAACCGGTGAGAGACCAGAGAATTGTGTGTGTGTGTGTGTGTGTGTGTGTGTGTGTGTGTGTGTGTGTGTGTGTGTGTGTGTGTGTGTGTGTGTGTGTGTGTGTTCAAGGAGATGATGTTTACAGGGAGGATTTCAATTCATTCGTGGAATAAAGCAGTTTTCTTCCTTCTGTGGCAATGAATATTGCCCCAATAGATCTTATCTTAAAAAAAAAAAGGCATGACCCAAGCGGAAGGCACTTTATTTGAATGTTGCAGGTATTGGATTTGCTGAAGAGAGTATATTTAAATATGCTTGAACCTGGCACATTTAAATGGTCTTTCTCTTTCCCTCTTTCTCTCTCTCGCTTTCTCACTCTCTCGCTCTCGCCATCTTTCCTCCAGCCTCCTCTACTTTCTGCTTGTGGAGCAGATCTGCAGTTAAATGAGCTTTCCTCTCCACCTGCACATTCTCTCCTTCAAAGCCACTTCTCACCAAGAGAAGCCACTTTCCTCGCCTCAAACTTGCCACTTTTCTGAAGCATGTGGCTCTTTTTGTGCTGATGAGAGCAGCCTGAATACAGCAAGCAGCAATACTTCGTAGACTAGGCGTCACCTTGGGGTAGAAATAGGCATATAAAAGCCAAATTACACACTGCTGGGGGGGAGAAAGGCTTCAGATGGAAGTCAAGCAGCGTTTTAGACCCCTCTTTCCCCCACAGGCTCATTACAGCACTGGCTGCTGTTGAATCAGTATCATTTTGTTGCGTAGGGATTCACCTTCAACACAATAGATTTCACTTATATCATCATTTATTGCTGTTGTTTTTCTTGCAAACGATGGGTGTGTGTGTGTGTGTGTGTGTGTGTGTGTGTGTTCCAGTTCCCTTTTGAGTCTTTGGGCTGCTTCCTTGTGTCATCTCAGAGAGTTTTTTCATCACCTGAGGAGGCTTCTACATCTACATCTAGAATGCTAAGAGCAATACCCATGTCATAATAACTCCGATCCCCCCCCCCCACTACACACACACACACACCTCTGTGACACGTCCATGTTTTGTTACTGGACCAGCTGCCAAATACCAGGACACATGGTTCAGTGAATGGTTAATTATTAGGTTCTGTGTACGAATTGGCTGGAGCTGGCGCAGCTGCGGGCCTTGTACCTCAGCATGGGGTCCTGTAGTGGTCCCTGTGCTGAAAAAATGATCTGCATGTTTATACACATGCCATGGGAGGCCATCAGACCCTGTTAGTGAGTAAGCAACACATTTATTCCCCTGCTCTGGAGTGTACTCTTCCAGGTACAACTGTTAAGCCTAATTAATTTGTTTACCTTCAATTTGATGTATCTGCATTTGTGTCCCCTTGTGTCCCAGCAGAGAGAGATTTGAATTAATTTCACACTTTTTCTGATGGTAGTGTACACACACACACACACACACACACACACACACACACACACACACACACACACACACACACACACACACACACACACACACAGACTCTGCTCTCAGAATAAAATGCTCTTTATACCTAAAAAACGCATTTTTCATTTTTATCTTCAGCCACCCCAGCAGCCACAGGACCTTCTCGTCAACCAATTAGCATCATGGACTCTCCCTCCAGCGATCGATAAGGCTAGTGCTCTTTCAGTGAAGCTTTCTTAGAGGTTAAACCCTAATCAGGGTGTGTGTTAGTCCACAGATTGGGCTTGTATCATAGTGGCACCTGAAGACCCTCAACACCTTTAACCACCAGAAGCAGAACCACCTCAGAGGCAGGCATGGCCCGTCAGAGATAAGGGGAAGAGTGTTACTCAAGACGAAAGAAGGAGGTGTCAAAGTAGATCTGGAGTGGTTTGGTGTGTGTGTTGGGGTTGTGTGGGATCTAAGGTGTACTTTACACAACGGAAGTCATTTAAAGTTCAGACAGCTCCTCTTGTGGACAGCTGAATGGAAGTGAGAGTCTGTTGAGTGGGGGGCGGAGATAGTGTTGAGCCTATAAGGCAGAAAATCTCTAAAGGCCACAAGGTCTCAAATTGGGGCAATGCATTGAGTTCTGGGACGAGAAGAAAGGTATGAGCTGGAGTGGGAGGTGAGAAGGAAATAAACTAGCCGTTACATTGTACTTTCATGATTTCCTGTGGTGCTTCAGACCTCATTGTCCCATAAGACACATCGTCCCATAAGACACATTGTCCCATAAGACACATTGTCCCATAAGACAATGACATTGTCTTGTTGCATTATAAGTCAGAGGCATTGCTTCGGTTATGTCAGCTTTTTGTTTGCTTAACTGATGTTGAACCTCAGGACCTCTTAAATTAATTCCTACCTCTGAACCAATTATAGGACCTGTTCCACTTTTTTGTCCTCTTTTCATTTGTTTTTAATCAAAAAATGAAAGAAAATATATCATCCACCAATCCACAGCCTGAATAATCACTGATAACTTTAATAGTAGACTGTCTTTACTCTGTTGAAAATGAAGAACACATTCTCTACTCTTTTTTTCCTTTGCTTAAAATGAAATGACTGCTGAGGAGATAAGGCAGGGATGAGAAGAGCATTTTAAGCAGATGCGCTTGACTCCTGTGTTAAGAAGAAGCAGAAATTTGCAGAAATTTGCAGGAGATTTGTGAAGGTACATTGCATCCAATTCCACTACATGATGAAGTGTTAGCCAGCACGGTGATTCCAGTGGAATTGAAACCCTTCTCCAGTCCTTACACATTTTTTGGCACCTTGTTTAAATCCCAGTGAACACTCTGTATCTTCCTGTTGTTACAAACAGTGAATATGGTCCATTGCCTCTTTAACATGCCATATCTTTTTCCTCCACTTGCAAGTGTACTGAGCTGTTTATGCTCCCTGCCTGTTTATTAGTGCTTGCTTTAAGAGCTTTATATCTGAATGAGGAGAGGAGTGAGGGTGGGAATAAGTAAGGGTTAGAGTAAGTGAAGCTGATGATATGTGAGGAGTGTAAGTGGGGATTAGAATTAGAATATGCGAGCGAGAGAGAGGATACATGGTGGGGTGGAAAGATATTTACTGAAGCTCTACAGTATTCAGACACTTGGACTGGATGAGAATACTTTGTTGAAAGTTGTATGATTTGGTGTCCCATAATCCTTTGCGTTATTTGTTATGATTTTATTTCTAAAAGTAATAACCACTGGAGTGACAGAGTATTTGTTCTTGCACTACACTGGTGCTTACACCAGTTCTTCATGGACGACCATTAGCATCTGTCTTGGCGTACATTGGCAATATACTGATGTTTACACAATGTGCTGTCTTCTTGGAGGTTCAAAGCATCATGGCTTCCATCTGACTAAACTTTTTTTCCTTTGTTAAATATCGCCTTTTTTTTTTTTTTCAAATCTGTTTGTTATTATCCATTTTATGTGGAGCATCTGCTGCAAGAATCCCTGTGATTTAGCTGTTACTATGGAAACAAGGGCTTTAATATAAACCTGTGACATGCCTCGCACCTGGAACTATTGTCAGAGCTGCTCGTATAGAAAATTAATCAATCTGATTGAATTCAGTGCAAAATATAATGAAAATGAATATAACATTATCACATTAATAATCACACTTAGATGCTTATTTTTTCAAAACTGAAGGTACAGGATTTCATTATGGACACTTAACAAGGTTAGAGTTCTGAAATGCTTGCTGTTTTGCTGTACATTTCATAAATGTGTGACCTGAGAGGTTGCTGTAATATTATATAGAGTTAGAATCAATCCTCAGTATTCTGACCATTTTATTCTAATCATCTCAGTGTTTTACTGTTACTGTAAGACAATAAACAGGATGAGCTAGTTTAAAACTCCACAGCTTGTATTCATGAAAATTCTCAGTGTAAAGAGTTTCTCCAGGTAATGTGTGCATTTCAACTTATAATGGTAAAGAAAATCGTAGTAAACATAAAAGTTATACATAAAGCATCTTAATCCTTAAAAGAGCTCATGAGGTCAAGGAGGGTTAGGAGTAGTGAGAAAGGTTTCTTAATCAGAGGAGAAAATGACTGAAAGGTGAAGAGGGAGAAAAAATGTATTGTATACAGTATTTAATAATGATAGTGAGTTAATAAGATGATGCAGATCAGATCGTGTAAGGATTATTTTTGTGACCCATTACCTCGGACACAGTGCAGAGATGACAGAGATTTACTGTACATTTGTTTAGATTTACATTTACATTACATTTATAACATACAGATGTTAGAACATCTCTGATATGATCAGTCACGAACGTAATCCCTACACGATATAGACTCAAGTATCTTAACATTGAGACAAAGTGAAGGTTTATTATAGACCAGATTATTAAAGAGCCAAAAAAGAGCCAAACCTCATTGCTGGAAGAATCACTTTTTTCTCCAGAGGACAGAATTTAAAAGTATCGTCACACACCATCTTTTGGTCGTTTGGCTGCTTTGATGCTCTCAGGCTGATAATAATATCTGTGCTGCACCAAGATGTGCCAGATTTGGAAATTGTGATGTAGCTGTTTTTTTCTGTAAATAACACACTTGGACATTTATGAAAACCTAAATATATTTAACTGAAACCAGGTGAAAATTTGGACTAGACCATTTTTCACTGAGGTAAAAGAGAAACACACTTAAATTGATATTTGATGTTGTATGTGCAGTCTAGTGCTCGGATATTGGTTTGAGATTCAGTGCTAATGTTTCTTCATCTCGATTTGCAGACTTGGGTCGTGTCGAGAGACCAGAGGTGATATGTGTTATATTGCTGATAACAGGCTGATGTCCTGGCTGGACACACAGAGCTTTGCTGAGACATTTACGTCTCTCTGCTGGACTTCTCTGTCTTTGACTGTCGAGGCTTTCTTCAGACGTGTATCAGCAGGAAGTGGCTAGTCATGCTAGCAATCCATCATGTTGGATATCACATCCCGAGGGGAAGTGGTCCTAGACAGTCAGCTCTGTTTGTTTGGCCGATTGCTGCCTTCCGGAAGAGCAATGCTTCCAAAATGCACTTGGCGACACTTTTCTGTCGCAGCAGGCGTCATTAGCCAGGGACGCAGGTGTTCCTCTGCTTCCTGACCTCAAATACAGGCGGCTCCTGTCCCACGGCTCTGTGGCAGAGCATCTGGAAGAGGAAAGGAAGGAACCTTACAAATTAAACAGAGGCAATTTTCTTTATCGTTACAGAGAGAAAATGCCACAGTGGCTTGCTCCTGCTCTACACTGCAACAGAAAAGAAAAGTATTTCTTTATGATGATACAAAAATGAAGACGCATACAATTATGAATGCAAGTGATTTTACGTTCACTCGCCAGCTGCACTCTGTGTCGTGTGCACATCTAAAAGCATGCTCAGAGCGAGCAGTCTCAGCAAAACGATCATTCACAGCGTAAATGAGGCCATGCTGGTGACAGCGAAAAACATTAGCACTGCTGTAGCGTCAGCCCTTTATGAGATAAGATAAGCTGGGTATGGCAGCTTGAGTTTGACACATGGCTATGCTGCTGGATATAAATGCCTACCTGTCTGTCCATCTGTCCGTCTGTCTCCCTGCCTGTTTGTCTATCTGTTTTTGTCTGCCATTCTGTCTGTATGTCTGTATCTTTCTGTATATCTATCTGTCTTTCTATCTCATTCTTTTTGTCTGTTTACCCAGATCTGTTTGTCTCTCATTTTCTGCCGATCTCTCTTTCTTTCTCTCTCTATGGTCATTCTCTTCCTGTCTGTCTCTTTATGCCTATCTTGTCTGTCTGTCTGTCTACCTCTATCTTTCTGTCTTTCATTTTCTTGCTGTCATTCTCTGTCTCACTATTTCACTCTTCACTCTTACTGTCTGTCTTTATTTTTATTTCTGTCTGTCTGTCTGTACTGCTCAGTCTGTCTCCCTACCTCCTTACCCCATCTCTCTAGCATTTTCTACTCCTGTCTCACACTCTTACTGTCTGTCTTTTTACTCTATCTGTCTGTCTTTCTTACTGTCTCCGTATGTCTACCTCTATCTATCAGTATCTCACTCTCCCTCTGTCTATATTTCTCTTTCTTTCTCAGTCTGTCTGTCTGACCAGCATTGTCTCATTATCTGTCTGTCTCTGGCTGCCTGTTTCTTACTCTATCACACTCCGTCTCTGTTTTCCTCAATCTTTTTCTCTTTGTGTGTGTGTGTGTGAGAGTGTGTGTGTGTGTGTGTGCGTGTGTGTGTGTGTGTGTGTGTGTGTGTGTGTGTGTGTGTGTGTGTGTGTGTGTGTGTGTGTGTGTGATTTATTTACTGTGTGTGTCAGCATTCACTTTTGTCATAGAAGAAAAAAAGGCAGTGTGCCAACCTAAGCGCACGCGCGCACACACACACACACACACACACACACACACACACACACACACACACACACACACACACACACACACACACACGTTCCTGCTTTTTTTGTGTAATTGCAGCAGAGATGGGCTAATTGTTAAGGCTTGGCTGATTACTGAGTGTTTGGTAGACATGCTGCTGTCCCATTCTGGATTATTTCAGGCACCAGGATCATGTTTCAGGATGGAAGTCAGCCATGGCTGGAATTCTAATAAGGTGTTGCAGCAAAGCAATTTATGTTCCTTCCTCCCTTTCTTCCTCAATCCCTCTCTCTCTTTTAGCATAGTTTTTATTTTCTAGGCAAACGGGGTGATAATTAATCCTTTGATGTGACAGGCTAGATAAGATCCACCTCTTGTTTTCTTTGTGTCGTCTATTTAAACAACGTGTGGGGTTACCTAGGCAACCTCTGTGCCGGAGTTGGCTGTGATACAACGCTCCGGTTGAGAAGAAATGCGTTTTACAGAAGCTCTGTGTGGATTATCTGGAATCAGTAGTGCTGTAGTGCTCCAGTGCTAACCTACAGCTCTGTTTTAATGCCTCTAAATTACAGAGCAGGGAAAGGATATCTATGTCTGTGGTGCTAAACCCGCTGCCCTGCCCCAGAGATGCAATATTTCTCTCTGTCTTTGAACTGCAAGGAGTTATGACACACTGAAAGTTATCATCGTTATTTCTTGCTCTCTTCCTTTAGCTCCCGATCAGTCTATCTCTATCTCAGTATCTCCCTTTTCTCTCTGTATTCTGATCTGCTCAGTCAGCAGTGCTACAAAGTTCCTTGACTACTTTTCAGGGCGTCTTTGGACTAGCAGTCTAAGCTATAAAGTGCATTCAGAAAGGATTCACACTCCTTCAGTTTTCCTTCTTCTTTTTTTACTCTTAAATCTGTGAAAAAACCCAGAACTTTATAATAGAATAGTGTACTGAATTTTACAATGTATATTTTATTAATAAAAATCATTGTCTTTGTGAGTCTTTAGAATGATACAAATCTCCCAGATTTCTAAGAGCCTAGCCACCATTATACCCAATACCTTGATACTGATCACTGTATTTTCCAGTGACCAGTCACTGAGCATCATTATACCTAATGATCAGTTACTAATCACTGTTGTTCCTAGAAATCGGTTACAGATCACCACTGGTCCTCATTAATCACCATTCTTTCTAACACCAATTACTACTCAGCCATTTTCCTAAAAACCATTCTCTCTCATAAACTATTCACAGATCTTTTTTTTTTTCATCACTACTTACTGATGAAGGTTATTCTTAATCAACGCTTACTAATCAACATTGTTGCTAACAAGTGATCAGGTCACTGAACTAACAACACTGATCAATTTTTTTTTGGCACTCACTGATTAAAATTAGTAACTGGTATTTCAGAATAATCACCATTATCATCAATCATTGAGCACACTTGTCCCTAATGACCAATTACTAATCACCATAATTCCTATTGACCAGTCAGTGATAACCATTGTTCCCAGCAACCAAATACTGATCAGAATTGTTCCCAGAAATCAATCACTGATCATCGCTGGTCCCAATGACCACATTCCCCACCATATCACATATTATGGCAGCTCACCACTGGTCCCAATAACAAATCACTAATTACCATGGTTCATGAAAGTGGTGAATTATTAATCACCAGACACTAGTCACTGATCATGACTGTTCCTAATTACCTATTACTAATCACCATTGTTCTCTAAATCCATTCACTAATCAGCATTAATCACAACAACTAACTACTCACCGACATGTTTGTCCCACGCAGGCTTTTTACACATTCTTTTCTTTACTTTTTTATGAATAATAATAGCAAGCTGTGCTATATTTATATCCCAACTCCTCAGGAGCACTGCTGCTTTTTGTCTGCGAATTGGATAGAAATGACAGTCAACTTCTTTTCTAAATTCAGAGTGTATGTATAAATTGTGCAGAATTGTTATTGTTAATCTGTTGCCGTGTAGACGGGATGTGCATGCGACTTACTCTGTTACCAGCTATGCATACAAAGGTTAATAGATCCAGAGTAGCAATGGAATTCAAGTAATGTGTGTGTGTGTGTGTGTGTGTGTGTGTGTGTGTGTGTGTGTGTGTGTGTGTGTGTGTGTGTGTTTGTGTTTGTGGGGGTGTGTGTGTATTATATTAACCATTGTTCTGAAATGACAGATATGTATTACAAGATGGAATATGGAAATATAATGGCGGTATTAATACCCTGAGAGAGTGTGTACTCTTGTTGCTGTATGCCTACACAAACATACCCACACAGAAGAAATTAAACCCTAGTAACATTACCTAGTATTACAAGTATTTAATTTGTGTCATGACTATATTTCTGTTATTGTTCTATTATTGTTTTCTGCTCTTCGAAATGGTGCCATTAGAAATTTCCGACTCAGTGGAATTTGATTTGTCTAGCAAATTATATTGTCAATGCAGCTTTACAGAAATGTGGACGTTTACCATTAAAGTGACTGTGGTGAGGAAATCTCCTGGATATGCCAAGCGGAAAAGAAAACCATAATATTCCAGAAATATCTACCAGAATATTTCACTCAGCCACAGCTCACAATAACGTTAAGCAGTATGAAGGTTGTTGAAGAGATGGACAGTATGAACAGACGCATAGCACCTGGAGTTTTCAACTGTTCTTACATACAAATCTATTCAGTGTGATTATAAACTTTACCAAGGGTGAGTCTTGGATATAAAACTGTTTTGGGGGAAAAGAGAATTGATCAAGAGAGATAATATTTTCCATTTTTCCCCCACTGTCTCTGAACTGCTATTGTTAAGGAATTTTTTTTAGTGACGTGACATACGGCTAAGTACGGTGACCCATGCTCAGAATTCGTTCTCTGCATTTAACCCATCCAAAGTGCACACAACACAGCAGTGAACACACACACACACCATGAACACACACCCGGAGCAGTGGGCAGCCATTTATGCTGCGGCGCCCGGGGAGCAGTTGGGGGGTTCGGTGCCTTGCTCAAGGGCACCTCAGTCGTGGCTGGCCCGAGACTCGAACCCACAACCTTAGGGTTAGGAGTCAGACTTTCTAACCATTAGGCCACGACTCCCCCTATTAATTAATTAGTATTAAGTCTGTAATGAACTCAGAAATGACTCGGACCTTTTACCTTCTCAGGAGCTCTTGGTTGCACAATTCCTCTGGTCTATAAAATGCTGTAGAAATGACATTTTTTCCATTGACATGATTTCCTGTCACCCAAATGAGTTCACTTCTGAGTCTGGTTCCTCTCAAGGTTTCTTCCTCACATCACCTCAGAACATTTTTCCCTCACCTCAGTCTTGATCATTAGGGATAGATATTAGAGATAACTATTACCTTAATTTTAAACTTTGCCATTTTTATTCTGTTTCTATTCTTCTGCAAAGCTGCTTTGTGACAATGTCTACTGTTAAAATCTCTGTACAAATAAACCGAACTGAACTGAATTTTCAGTCCTCTTACAGTACCACTGGCTGGAGCACAATACTGAATAAGAAAATAAGCACAGAGCACAGGGCAAGCACTCAAAATGAGACAGTGTCTGGTTATTTCGTATAGAACAGTTACATTCAAATTGTACATCTATCTATTTTAAGGAACCTGGAAGGATTTAGGGCACAAGTCAATGGATATCCTGAACACGGGGCCAAAACTTCACACACTACACACACACACACACACACACACACACACACACACACACACACACACACACACACACACACACAACACACACACACACACACACACACACACACCACACACCACTACACACACACACACACACACACACACCACTACACACACACACACACACACACACACACACACCACTACACACACACTACACACACACTACACACACACCACACGCACACACCACACACACACACACCACACACACACTACACACACACACACACACTACACACACACTACACACACACACACTACACACACTACACACACACACACATACACGGGGTGGAGGCTGGAGTCAAAGCCCTAAAGCTGTTAGTGCAAGGCAAACATACTAACCACTAAGGCTCCACCCCTGATAGTCTCATTGATTTTTAAAAATATTTACCATGAAGAAGAAAAAGAAGAAGAAGAGACACGGATCTGTACCTCATTATATCTCTTTATGTATTCTGTAGCTGTTCACCTCAAGGTTAATGAGTGTAAAAAAGCACATTCGTGACCTTTTTATGATTTTCATGATCTGTGCAGCTTTGTGTAGAGTCACACACAACACACACTTACACACATGCCTACAATCATAAAGACAAGAGAGGTAATACGATTAATCCTTCTATAATCTATTACTCAGGCACACGTCCACCCACACACACACACACCACACACCTTCTCTCTGTATTCTTTATGAAAGCTATGAATTTTGCTTGATATTCAATGATCTTTTTTGTCTTGGTATCTGCACATTTCACTCAAGTCTTCCGGAGATAGCACAGCGGTGCACGCGCACACACACACACACACACACACACACACACACACACACACACACACACACACGGAGATGATTTCCCTTCAAGATGACATTTCACCATATACGGAGCAAATTAAAAACTCTACTACATGCTTTATCATGAGTAGGAGACTCCAGGGGCAGGATGAAGCTGAGATTCTAAGAAAATTCAATGATGTTCTTTAGCATAATAAGAAAAAAGACTTTCCCTTGTCCTAAAAAATGTTAACGTGGCCAGAAGCAAGTGAAAAATCATCTAATCCATATCACATTTGCATAATGCTGACTGACCTCTAATTAGCAGTCATCTGTTATTATTACCATTAATGACCGTTAATTATCATTCATTATCCCTTTTAACATTTTTCTTGGCTGAAGTGCTCTTAACAGAGTCAAAGCACAGGAGATAAGCTCTGTATGAAACTAATCTGGATTTCTAGATCGTAGCTCTTTCAGAGTCATGCTGTTCTGAGCTTGTGTTTCATTCAGTATACAAACTCTTCTACAGTAGCT